>NW_022436948.1:8007671-8024568 GCF_009761245.1 Sapajus apella
TTTTTTTTTTTGAGACAGAGTCTCACTCTGTCACCCAGGCCAGAGTGTAGTGGCATGATTTTAGCTCACTGCAATCTCTGCTTCTGGGGTTCAAGGATTCTCCTGCCTCAGACTCCTGAGTACCTGGTACTACAGGTGTTCACCCACTACGTGCGGCCAATTTTTTGTATTTTCAGCAGAGACGGGGTTTCGCCATACTGGCCAGGCTGATCTCGAACTCCTGACCTCATGATCCGCCCACCTTGGCCTCCAAGGTGCTGGCATTACAGGCGTGAGCCACCGCGCCCAGCCCATCTTTACCATTTCTAAGTTTACAGTTTAAAGACATTTAATTATTCTTTCCCACCTTACCCCTCTGTCCTCCTCCCATTCCCAGCCTCTGGTAACCACCAATCTGTTCTCTATCTTCATGAGATCCACTTTCTAGCTCCCTCAGTTAAGACTATGTGGTAAGTGTCTTTCTGTGCCTGGCTTACCTCACATAACATAATGGCCTCCAGTTCCATCAACGTGGCTGCAAATGACAGGGTTTTATTTTGTAATGGCCGAATAATGTTACATTGTGTATAGATGCCATATTTTCTTTATCCATTCATCTGCTGGTGGACACTTAGGTTGATTCCATATTTTGGCTATTGTGAATAGTGCTGAAATAAACATGGGAGTGTAGACATCTGTTCAATATATTGATTTCCTTTCTCATAGATACATAGCCAGTACTGGAATTGCTGGGTCATAAGAAAGTTCTATTTTCTACTTTTTACGGAACCTCCATTCTGTTCTTCATGGCGGCTGTACTAATGTACGTTCCCACCAGCCGCGAACGAGAATTCCTCTTTCCTCATTCTCACCAGCATCCGTTACTGCCTTTTTTTTTTTTTTTTTGAACGGTGCATTTTTATTTTCATTTTTTTTTTTTAGTTTTTATTTTTATTTCTGGTGTACATGTACAGGGTGTGCAGGTTTGTTATGTAGGTAAACATGTGCGACGGTGGTATGCTGCACCTATCAACCTGTCACCGAGGTATTAAGCCCAGCATGCATTAACGCTTTTTCCCTAATGCTGTTTCCTGTCTTTTTGATACAAACCATTTCAACTTGGGTGAGATGATACCGCATTATGAGCTTCATTTATCTGATGACTAGCGAGGTTGAGCATTTTAAAAATATAACTGTAGGCCATTTGTATGCCTTCTTTTGAGAAATGTCTGTTTGATTTTTTGTCCATTTTTAAAAATAAAATTATTTGGTTTTTTGCTATTTGAGTTCCTTATAAATTTGAGTTATTATACCCTTATCAGATAGTTTGCAAAGATTTTCTCTCTGCCTGTGGTTTGTCTGTTCATTTTGCTGTTTTCTGTGTGGTGCAGGCACTTTTTAGCTTGATGTAATTCCAACTGTCTACTTTTGCTTTGGTTGCCTGTGCTTTTGAGAACTTACACAAGGAATATTTGCTCAGACCAGTGTCGCAGGGTGGTTCCCCAATGTTTTCTCCTGGTAGTTTCCTAGTTTCAGGTCTAAGATTCAAGTCTGTAATCTACTTTGATTTGATTTCTGTTTCTGATGAGAGACAGGGGCTAGTTTCATTCTTTTGCATACAGCTTTCCCAGCACCACCTGTGGAAGAGACTGTCTTTTCCCCATTGAACGTTCTTGGAGCCATTGTTGAAGATAAGTTGGTTGCAATGGGTAGATTTATATCTGGGCTGTCTATTCTACTCCACTGGTCCATGTGTCTGTTTTCACACCAGCACAATACTGTTTTGGTTACTACAGCTTTGTAACAAACTTGAAAGATAATGCGACACCCCAACTTTATTCTTTGATCTATATTTAAGGGCCATCTCTTCACTCCTCACCCATTCCAGATCCATTCTCCACTTCTGTTTCTAGTGAACAAGTTGTCTGAATTTATTCACCTCACCCCTGCTTCCTCATCCTAGTCCCATCTGGCTTCCATCCTTGCCACCCCACTAGTGTAGACTTACCAAGGACCAGATCCACTCAACACTGACAAATCCAGTGGCATCTCTCCATCATTTTTCCACTAGTCCTCTCAGCTGCCCAGTTCCTCCTCTGCAACCTATGCCTGGGTCCTGGCCCATCTGACGCTGTGCTCTTCTGGTTTTCTCCTTCTCCTACTGGGGCTCCTTACCCAACACCTTTCCCATGTCCTCCTCCTTTTCCACCCAACCTCACATACTGCGGTGTCCTGGATTTGGACTTAGCCTTGCTTCTTCAGCCACATTCACTTCCTACATCCACTAACTTAGTCCCATGTTGCATGTTGTCACCCGTCTTTTTTCTTTCTTTTTTAGAGACGATCTCTCTGTCACCCAGGCTGGAGGGCAGTGGTGCGATCACAGCTCACTGCAGCCTCAAACTCCTGAACTTAAGCAATCCTCCTACCTCTGAGGAACTGGGACTACAAATGCACACCACTACACATGGGACTTATTATTATTATTATTATTGGTAGAGATGGGGTCTCACCATGTTGCCCAGGCTGGTCTCGAATTCCTGGGCTCAATGAACCTCCTGCCTTGGATCTGTCTTCTTCTAGCCCAGAAAGTCATCACTAGCTCTGATTTCTCTTCTGAACCCTAGACTTACATAGTCAATTGCCTGCTGGTACCTCCACTTAAATATCTTACAAGCATTTAAAATTCAATATGATCAAAACATCAGTCTGGTTTCCATCCTCCGTAGTCCATTTCTCCCTGAGTTTTCTCACTTTGGTATGTGGCCTTATTGCCCTCTGACTGACCTAGGAGTCCACACTGTGGTCCTCCCCTCCTCCAGATCCACTCAACCATCAAGCCCCATGTATCAGTTTCCTGTTGCTACTGTAACAAATTGCCACAAACTTGCAGCTTAAACAACAGAAATGTGTTATAAGTGTGGCATGAGTCTCACTGGGCTAAAGCCAGGCATCCTCAGAGCCATGCTCCCTTCTGGAGGCTTTAAAGCAAAGTCTGTTTCCTTGCTCATTCAGAAACATCTTCTGGCAGCTGTAGGACTGAGACTGTTTCCCAGTGTCCAGGGACTGCCCACATTCTGTGGCTCATGGTGCTGTTCCTGCATCTCAAAGCCAACGAGGGTGGAGCAAGTTCTTCTCATGCCTTGAATCTTTTCTTCTGTCTCATCTCTCTGATTCGGCTGGGAAAGATGATTCTCTACCCTTAAGGGGTCGTGTGTTTAGACTGGATCCACTAAAATAATCTAGGATAATCTCAAATATCAAGGTGTGTTCCTTTAATCACATCTATAAAGTCCCTCTTGTCATGTAAAATAACATATTCACGGGTTCTGGGAATTAGGCTTGGGCATCTTCAGGACCATCCTTCTTCCTAGCACATCCCATCTGTTCTGCACCCAACACATATCTCGACTCAGTTTCTCTCTCCACTCCCCTGTCCTCCGCCATGCTCCCATCCACTCACTGGGTTAATCCAATGGCCTCCTCACAGTTGGATGGACCACCAAAGGGTGGTCTTTCTGTCCCCACCCTTCCCCTTCCACACAACAGGAAAAGTGATCATCTAGAAATTTCTATCTCCACCGTAAACCTGTCAGCATCTCTTCTTTATTGCTGGGACTAAATCTCAAATGCAACAAGGCCTTTGTAATCCAGCACCTGTCTCTCTCCCTAGTGTCCTTCCCCACCACACAGCCCCTTGATCCTCAGATTGCTGTCCTTTCTGCTCTTGGAAGATTCTCAACCTTCCTCCACCTCTTTAAATCGTTGGCTGGACCTCACCCTGAAGACCCAGTGTTGTCTCCTCAGCTCTTCCTCCTGATCATCTTAGCTAAATCACATCTCCAGTCTCACTGCATCCCAATTCCTATCACAGGGCTTCACTTTTTTTCCTGCCAGAGCAATGATCATAATTTGCATTTATTTTGTCTTTCAAATTTACATTTGACTTGTTTATTGTCTCTGCCCCCAAGTTGAACAAAACGTGTTTAAATGAAAAATGAAGGTCAACTGTTTTGTCTAGAGCATGGACCTGTCCCTCCCGTGAGAGAGCAGTGCTGGCAAGTAGCAGATGTGCATTCATTGTTTGTTGACTGGCTAAGTGAACCACACACTGACACCTGAGTCACAGCTGCACCCTCTGTAGGAGAGCAAAATTCTCACTGGATGGTTTAAGCACGCCATCACCTTATTAGAGTAAGCAAGAGGAAAAGGGAAAATACATCCGCTAAGGGCCAGGAGTGTCCTCCAGATTCTAGAAAGTAGAAAAACAAACCAAATGGGGAACAAATTGGGGAAAGTGGGAAAAATAGTACTCTACGTTTAAAACTAGGACCATCTGAATGTTTGCTCTGCAGAAGGCAGAGATGAGGTAGATAACAAATTATATGACTCTGAGCTGTTACTGTCATCAACTACTGAAGACCTAAGGGCACTATTATCAGGGAGGTGAGAGTCCTGCTCACCACATGCCCAGAATAAACCACCATTGCCACGAGCTCTTGCTGTCTCATGTTTAGTTTATGAGGGTGTGTGTATGTGACTAGGAGCCATCTTTTTTATTACTGATTTTTACAGTTCTGTGTTGACCTAGAGACGATGCCTTCATTGCTTCAGGGGAAATAAACTTTGCTAAACAATTAAAATCTGAGTTACTTGGTTATTTGGTTTTCATCACCGTGCATACCTTTTCTGAGCCAGCTCTACGGCTGAGACAGTTTCCATCTAAAATCTCTTATTCTGCACCTCTATCCTGATGAGCATTTCAAAAGCAGCAGCTCGAGCTCCCTGGCTATACGTCTAGCACAGTGACTCTCACCTGGAGCAATTTTGCCCCCCAGGGGACATTTGGCGCTGTTGGGAGAAATTTCTACATGTCACAACTTTGGGGAAGTTGTCGTGGTCCTGGCCCCCAAAGACTAGGGATGCAGCTAAACCTCTACAATGTACAGGGCATCCCCTACCACAAAGAAGTATCGGGTCTCAAATGTCAACTCTGCCATGGTTGAGAAACCCTGTGCTCAGAAGGAAGAAAGAGCATATCTCAATCATACACTTAATTATATTCTGGCTCCATAACAGAGAGTTGAGGGAGCAGTACATGCCGCTGTGGCAAAGGCACGTTTGGCCACTCAGATGGGAAGCAGAGTTTTATTCCATTTTCCAACAACCGACCTCAAGTTTGGCATCTTCAGCCCAAATAACCCATTACAGCTTACTCAGCCCTTCTTATTCCAAAGCAGCAAATATAGCAATCCAGCAATTGACTCTCATTGACCCTCACTGGGGCATGTGATGCTTCTGACTGTTTCTTCCTTTGTGAACTCCCTCTTCCCTTGGTCTACATGACCACACTTTCTCCTGGTGTCCTTTTCCATTGTTTCCTCCATCTTCTTTGTGAGTTGGTCTCTTCCTGCCCATCCACAAACAGTGATGTCTTCTCTTCATTCTATATTATCTCCCAAGACAACTTCATTCACTTGACACTTCTAACTCTACCTAGGTGATTATAACTCCCAAATGTACTAAATACCCTCTTGAATGGCAAACGGCCATACGTACACAATATGCCAGGAACAGAACTAGCACATAATTATTTGTTGAGTTAAGTAATTGAATAAACATCTCCATTGCTCCAAACACCTTGGCAAGTCATGGCTCAGTCAATCTTTGGGTCTAAAAGAGCAGCAACTCTGTCTTCAAATCTAATTTGCCACAATCCTTTTTTTGTCATGTGAGCATTTAATGTTCACTAAGGACCTGTGACAGTTAGAAAATAAGTAATATATTAGTATTCCTTCTCCATGGAAATTGAAGGCCATGATAAAACATCTGTGTAAATCAATTTCCTTCTTAAATCACCTTTTTTTCCAATTACATAGTGTCAGTGAAAGCCAATACAAGTTTTTTCAAATTTTTGACCATAAAGCAAGTTGCAGATTCCTACTCATTTTTGCAAATCATTATTAATTTTACAACATACAGTAAAGCTGGAAGCATCTCACGCCTATTAATGCTAACCTTATGCATAAGCATGCTCACGTACCAAGGGCATGGGTCTGCCTAGATGGCCAGACATAAACAATTAAATTAGTGAATGGACGGACTGAGTGTCTGAGGTCATGATGCAATTATGGAAGACCACGAAACATTGATATATTTAATTAGATTAAGTAGAGGCATTTATAAAGCTGAGGATAATTTTAAAGAAAAGAATATCAGATTTAGGCATAAATCTTGAAAAATGCAAGTTGTTGAACAAAGCATGATCATTTCCCCTTCCCTGGAAGATTTTCAGCATCTTTTCCCTCCCGTTAGTCATTTCCCTAATAGAGAAGCAATGACCAAGTACCAAAAGTTAAGGAAATATAAACAGGGAGCAGGGGTAAGGGGGTGGCAAAAACCAAACACTGACAACATTTTACATATTGTCCTATTTAAGATTTCAACCTGGCGTAAACCCAAACATATGGATTCCTTTCAGTAGCAGAGCACCAGGGCTTGAGCAAGCACCATCAGAGGGGCTTCATGAGTTGGCTGACACTGCCAAGCACTCATTCTAGGTCAAGCCTGCTTCTGTTTTTTGTTTATTTATTTTTTAAGGTACTCATTTACGACAACCACATCAGCTCAATACTATTGCTATTCCCATTTTACAAATGCCTTATATCTGCAACATTGAATGATTCCCTCTAGTAAAATCACACCCCACATAATAATAAGCATGTGCCTGGGCGAAGTGGCTCACACTTGTAATCCTGGGAGGCCGAGGTGGGCAGATCATGAGGTCAGGATATTGAGACCATTCTGGCTAACGTGGTAAAACCCCGTCTCTACTAAAAATACAAAATATTAGCCAGGCGTGGTGGCACATGCCTGTAATCCCAGCTACTCGGGAAGCTGAGACACGAGAATTGCTTGAACCCAGGAGGCAGAGATTGCAGTGAGCAGAGATCACACCATTGCACTCCAGCCTGAGCAACAGAGCAAGATTTTGTATCATAAATAAATAAAATAACAAGCATGTGCAGATTGAGGGGTTGATGGATGAGGAAGTCGGGATGGCTCAGGGGCCATGTGTCTCATGTACGGGAGACACAGCAGTGAATAAACAAACAAGACCCCTTGCCCTCGTGGAGCTCATGTCCTAAGGAGAAAGATGTAATCAACAAGATTCATGAGTAAATATATAGTACATTCTAAAGTGATTATGTTTAGGAAGAAAATAAAGCACGGAAGTGGTATGGAGATTTCAGAGGAAGGTGGCAATCTTAAACAGGATAGACAACAGCAGCATTCCTGTTGAAAACTTACCTGTCAATATTTCACAAGGACAAAAAAAGACTCAGGGAACCATCCCCCAAAAGACCACATCCATGCACCCCTAGGTTTCACGGGAAACACTAACCTGGTGGAAAGCCTGAAGACAATCAGACCACATCTTTCCCCTCAAAACATGCATTTTCACACACAGCTGGGATCAATAATTGACTTTCTGCAGGTCATTGCCTGGCTTACCCAGGCTTACTGTCTAGACTGCTCTGTATACTCATGCAGCTTTCGTAGCTGCAACTAAAGCCCTTGGTTCCACAAACAGAACCCACCTCAAGTGTCCGTCTTTGCTCTGGTATTGACATTTTGTATTTCTGCTTGAGCAGCATCACAGCAACATTAGGGCTAGAACAAGATGGGGGTTTCAGGTCCTTGAACACTGACACGGGGTGGGAGCAATCCTATCCCTTGTGCCTCTTCTCACAGACCTCAACTACGTTGTCTAATTAAAAGGTTTCCTGGGCGGGGAGTGGCTGCTTATGCCTGTAATCCCAATACTTTGGTAGGCTGAGGTGGGCAGATCACGAGGTCAGGAGTTCAAGACCAGCATGGTCAACATGGTGGAACCCTGTCTCTACTAAAAATACAAAAATTAGGCCGGGTGCAGTGGCTCACACCTGGAATCCCAACGCTTTGGGAGGCGGAGGTGGGCGGATCATAAGGTCAAGAGATCGAGACCATCCTGGCCAACATGGTGAAACCCCATCTCTACTAAAAATACAAAAATTAGCCGGGCATGATGGCACACACCTGTGGTCCCAGCTACTCAGGAGGCTGAAGCAGAAGAATCGCTTGAACCCAGGAGGCGGAAGTTGCACTGAGCCGAGATTGTGCCACTGCACTCCAGCCTGGCAACAGAGCAAGACTCCGTCTCAAAAAAATAAAAAGTTAGCTGGGCATGGTGGTATGCATCTCTATTAAAAATACCAAAATTAGCCAAGTGTTGTGGCATGCACCTGTAGTCTCAGCTACTTGGGAGGCTGAGGCTGGAGAATCACTTGAACCTGGAGGCAAAGATTGCAGTGAGCCGAGATCGCACCATTGCACTCCAGCCTGGGTAACAGAGTGAGACTCTGTCTCAAATAAATAAATAAATAACTTTTAAAAAGTTTTTTTTTGGCCCTGTGTTCTGCACTTTTCTTTCCTCAGTTGGCTCTTTCACTCCCCACTCTTAGGTGATACCTGTAAGTTCTTACTATCTGTTACCTTCAGGTAAAAGATACACTCTTTGTAGATGTAATCAAAATGAGATCAGACTAAATTAGGGTGAGCCCTAAATCCAATGACTTACAAGAGGGAGATCTGGAAACACACAGGGAAAAAGCCCATGTGATAATGTAGGCAGAGATTGGAGGATGCAGCTCTCTAAAAGATATTGTTCACAAATAAATTAAAAGCAAAAATGATGGCATCTGAAAGATAAGCCATCTCAACTGCAACTCTCGATAGCTATTGATGTAGCATGGCTTTGTCATCTGAAGTCTAGTGTTCTGGAAGCCACAGATTCCCCTAAGGACCACCAGCATTTAAGCACTTAGAGGAAAATATCTTCTGCAATTATCAGCATGCTCCCAAGCAATGGGCTAGCAAATGAATACAACTAAGAAGATCCAAAGACTCAGATCTCATGCTCAGTGAATGGGGTGAGCATCTTTATCACAAAGGAAAGTGCAACATGATTAGCTTCTGGTGGTAAAATCAGGCAGACAAGGAGAATTGATGGGAAAATAAAGAAGAAAGAGGAGGAAAAGACAGAAAAAGATACAGGAGGGTGAACTACATGATGAAGACAAGTGGATGGCAACCGTGCCACCAGCAATCTGACTCAGCAATAACACTGCCACCAACAGAGACAGAGGGCGAGCGATTGCGAGGGACAAAATGACTTCTGTGGTGTGGGGAAGCAAAGTGCCTCATACATCCTGGCTATTGACTGCTGTGGGTGGAGTTGTATCACCTAGAAATCTACGTCCAAGTTCTAACCTCCATGGAGTACCTATAAATGTGATCTTATTTGGAAATACAGCCTTTGCAGACATAATATGATAAGGTCAGACTACATAGGATGAGTCCTAAATCCGATGACTTACAAGAGAGATATTTGGAGATGCACGGGGAAGAAGCCCAAATAGTAACATAGGCAGAGGCTGGAGGGATGCAGCAGCAAGCCGATGAATGCCCAGGATGGCTGGCAACACCAGCAGCTAAAGAGCCAAGAAAGGACCCTCCCTAAAGCCTTCTGAGGGCATGTGACCTGATGGCCCCTTGATTTTTTGACTTCTGGCCTCCAGAAATGTGAGAGAATATATTTCTCTTGTTTTTAAGCAGCTCAGGTTGTGTCAAATTTTTACAGCTGCCCTGAGCAACTAATGCAGATACCAGCCTGACACCTGAACAAAGTTCTCTCAACCAGTGCAAGACAGTATCTGAGATCTCCTTCCAGGTGCAGAGTTAACATTGTGTTAACAGGAAGGGAGGGCATCATACCTTCCCTTCCTGCCTTCACTAGATTCAGCCTATGGATTGTCACGCCTTTCAAAGCATGTATTGGAGAAGAAACTATAAGAAAAAGTTTATCCATCAGGGAGGCATTTTATAGGAACTTTAATATTAAGATGCAATTGCTAACAGAGGTTAAGTCTCTAAATTATCAAAGATAAAGACAGCTTGAAAGAGACTGTAGCTCAGGTTATGTCGCCGAAGTGTTGTTTTCTTTAGAGTAAGGTTTCTCAAGTGCAACTCTCTTGACATTTTGAACTGGATAATGCTTTGTTGTGGAGGCCTGCCCTGTGCATTGTAAGTTGTTCAGCAGCATCCTGGACTTCTACTCACTGCCTAGGTGAGTTAGGGTTAGAGTTAGGATTAGCACCTCACCCCCTCATCATGACAATCAAAATGTCTCCAGACGTTGCTCAATATCCCGAAGGAAGAGCACAAAATCACCCCCAGTGAGAACCACTGATCTAGAGTCAGTCTGTGTCCTCTCCTAGCACAAATTACTGTAGTGGGGAGAAAAAAGAATCCTCCTGGACCTTTTAGAAAGAACTAGATGCATGCCATGGATGGGTCCAAGATACCAAAGGTAACTGGACTAATCAGAAGACCAGTTTTTTTGAGGAAGTTAAGAAAAACACTCAGCGGAAGATGGACTCAGGGCTTGATTCTCTAAGTCTGCAGGGAGGCTGGGGCATGATCTCAATGTAGTGGCCCTTGTGTGCTTCACTTCATCTTGACGAGAAGACAAATGACCTAAAATTAGTATCAAGAGATTCCCATGAAAGCAAGCCCTATACAGGTGTGCACCACACTCTGTGCCTCACACCTTCTACATGCAAGTTTGCATCCGTTAATACAACCGGAGCTACACAAAAACATGTTAAAATAACTGGTGTTCCCAGTGACCATGATAAACCATTAAGAAGCTGATTTGAGGGCCGGGCATGGTGGCTCACACCTGTAATCCCAGCACTTTGGGAGGCTGAGGCGGGTGGATCACAAGGTCAAGAGATCGAGACCATCCTGGTCAACATGGTGAAACCCCGTCTCTACTAAAAATACAAAACATTAGCTGGGCATGGTGGCATGTGCCTGTAATCCCACCTACTCAGGAGGCTGAGGCAGGAGAATTGCCTAAACCCAGGAGGCAGAGGTTGCGGTGAGCTGAGATCACGCCATTGCACTCCAGCCTGGGTAACAAGAGCAAAAACTCCATCTAAAAAAAAAAGAAGAAGCCGGTTTGATTGATTGATGCCAGCTGTTTTAAAAGAAAGTCCATGCCTACAGCCAAAACAAAATACAATAAAAGTGTGACTTCGATTTTAATGTTCTAGGGAATAGTATGTTTAGCCTTCAAGTGTTTGGTCAATTTGATCATCCAGAAGGTGTCACTGATTTCCAGGAGACACTGAACAGTTGAGATTTTACCACAGCTAAATTCTGTATTTGAGTGGCTAGATATTTATTTTAACCAAACCCTTCCTCAGAAATCATATACCAAGATTAGTAAATGTCATAGCCACTGAAGTTGTAGAAGGAATTCTGAAATACCATTGCAGTAGGAGTGGTAGCCTAAATAATTCAAACCAAACTCTTACATAGTCAAAAGTGACCCAAATTCTTTTTAAAGCAGAGGTAGACATTTGAACATAGCATAGATAACTGACCAGGAAACCTTATAAAACCGTTACCTATAAAAACATCACACACACCCACTAGCACCCTATGGCTCCAGGCAGAGAACTGATACATTCCAGTCCATGAGGCCCTAATCAAAATTGAAGAAAATGGAAGACTCCACTGAGAACCTCCTGTCAAAAATCATACGTCATGTAAACCTGCAAGGATTGGGTTTCAAATCCCCAGACGCATCCCACCCATTTTCCACGCTGACGGCTTCTTTTGTCGGCTGGCATTTGCTGTGCGATTGCATCTTCAAGCAAAGCTCCTTGTCTGACAGGTTGGATATTTTAGACACCATTATTTTCTAGCTGGTGTAAGATACTAAAAGAGATCTCAGCAGAGAATTACATTTTATCGGCCTTCCCTTTCCTGGGCTCAAAAGTGCCTTTAGGACAATGTACTCAAAAACAGTTCCCAAATCTTGTTCCCAAACACAGTTCCCCACATGCCATCAGCCCACCTGGCTGGGCTCCTGGGTCCCTTGTTCCTGGCTCTTTCTTTAGGACTTGCTGTTCCTCCATGTGTCAAGAAGCAGGACAACAGTTAATTAAAGGGACAGATACACACTCTTTCTGGATAAATGGGGGCTCAGAGTCAGATCCCTGGCCTGGGATTTAGGCAGCCTGGGCTCTGGGCAGGGGAGAAGTCAAGAGAGGATCAGAAGGTAGCATTCGGGAACAAGGCAGACAGCCCAATCAAGTGGCGGTGTGGTGGTGAGCCCGTGAGATGGAACAAGGCACAGCAAAGCCAGGAAGAGAAGGTGAGATGAGGGGCTGGGATGCAGGCCAGAGAGGGGTATGCTTCCTGAGGTGTCCAAGCATCACTGTGGGGGTATGATAGTTACATCCGATTCCCCAAAAATTCATTCGTTACAGTCCCCATGCCCAGAAAATAACCTTATTTTAAAACAGGGTCGCTGCGTTTGTGACTTAGGTAAGATGACGTTCTGCCAGAATAGAATGGCCCTTAATCCAGTGTGACTGGTGTCCTTATGAACATGGGACATTTGGGCCCAGACGAACACACAGGGAGGAGGCCATATGATGACAAGGCAGAGATTGGAGTGATGTCGCTATAAGCCAAGAAACCCCCAGAAGCTGGAGGAGAGCCTGGAGCAGATCCCCCCTCACAGCCTCAAAAGGAACCAACCTGCCAGCCCCTTCATCTTGGACTTCCAGCCTCCCAAACTGTGGGACAATACATCTCAGTTATTTTAACTACCTGATTTGAGGTACTTTGTAAAATAGCCTTAAGAAACTGATATTTATGGATATCTTATTGTGGTATCACTGTGATATGGATTGGCTCTATGTCCCCACCAAAATCTCGTGTTGAATTGTGATCCCCATGTGTCAGGGAGGGACCTGGTGGGGGGTGATTGGATCATGGGGGTGGTTGCCCCATGCTGTTCTCATGATAGTGAATGAGTTCTCATGAGATCTGATGGTTTAAAAGTGTGTAACAGCTCCCTCCTTGCTCTCCCTTCTGCCACCATGTAAGAAATGCATTGCTTCCCCTTCGCCTTTTGCCATGAATATAAGTTTCCTGAGGCCTCCCTGGCCATGCAGACTGTAAATCAATTAAATCTCATTTCTTTATAAATTACCCAGTCTCAGGTAGTTCTTTATAGCAGTGTGAAAACAGTCTAATACAACCTGCCACAAACCCTTTGGTATGATCAAAGGATGATTTTATTTTATTCATTATGCTTTCTGGAACAACACCAGAAAACATTACTTATCTAAGGCCCAAAAGGAATCTTAGTGTAGTCAAGGGTTTTAATATTTGCAGTCTTTTTATACAAATTAAAATTGTGGTCACTTAATACCCAATAGTTTACTGAGCATGGAAATCTATTTGTGTGCCTATTTAATGTACAGGTTTTCAAAAGAAGAACACTTTGCAGCCAGAAACTGATATTATCCTGTTTTTATCTTTGAAATCTGCTTTAAAATCACATTGTAACTGCTCTTCATTTTACAAGTTTTTCCAGCAGCGTTTAGGCCAAATCCAATAAAATTTTGACCTGAACTGACCCAACTATCTGTATAGATTGGAGCCTGGTGGTGCTCAGCCTTCTGCTGTTTGATAGATTAATGGTGTGTGTCAGGATGATACAGAAGGCAAGATAATTGCTGGGCTGAGAGTGTGAAGAAATGTAGATGAATTAAATTAAAGTACATTCCCCCCCACTGAAAGCTTTTACCCTGACAAGGTGCGTCATTTGTTAAAACTTCCACCTTGTAGAGAACTGTTTGTATTTCAGATAACAGTACTGGAGAGTCATGATGGCTTACTCCTGTAATCCCAGCACTTTGAGGGAGCTGAAGCTGTCAGACCGCTTGAGCTTAAGAGTTTGAGACCAGCCTGAGCAATATGGCAAAACGCCATCTCCACAAAAAATATAAAAATTTGTCGAGCATCGTGGCAAGTGCCTGTAGTCCCAGCTACTCGGGAGGCTCAGGTGGTAGGATTGCTTGGGTGTAAGAGTTTGAGACCAGAATGGGCAACATAGCTAGGCCTTGTATCTACCCCAGAAAAAAAGTAGCTGGGTGCAGTGGCGTGCACTTGTAGTCCTAGGGGTGCTGCAATGGGAGGATGGTTTGAGCCCTGGAGGTGGAGGCTGCAGTGAGCCATGATCACACCACCACACTCTCCCATCAAAAAACGTAAAACAAAAGAAAAACAAAACCAAATAATAGCACCAAAGCAAGGCGCAAGTGTGTAGATATTTCCAACACATAGTTTGAAGCTGACAATAATCATACTCTTCGGCTGATCGGGTTTAGCAGTGAAACATTTAGGAACAAAACATCATTTTCTCAGAGATGTGAATTATACGAGAATCCAAAGGCTAAGCATGTAAACAGGTACTTGGTAGGTGAAATCACAACCTCCAATGTTACAGGAAAGAGTCCAAGCCTGGGAGTGAGGTACGAGCAGACACACGCTCCTAATGCCTCTTCATGCTGTTAGATCAGTGACACTTTCCAATTTTCCCTTAGTCAGAGTTTATATTATCGCTGTTGGTATCAAACCAGCTTCATGTGTCCTCTATTTATTTGTAAGCTTTCTGACGACAGTTCAGAGAGCAAACCGTCTCTGCAGTGACAGCATAATTATAGCCATTTGTAGATTTGGGGGTATCATATTTGTCTAACACATAATGGAGGAATAATGAGGAATTTAAAAGACTGGAAATTGATTTTAAAGAAAACGTAGAGCAACAAAGATTCATATCTGCAAACTGATCTAGTGTGTGCCTCCTAATGCTGGGTGTGAGGGTTTCTGAGAGTCCTCTGCTATCTCAACCCTGCAAAGGAATGCAAAACAGCCATTAAATCCAGCCATGCAAAAAATAATATGTTGTCCTCCAAGTATCTCATGAAGTCTAAACCTGTGCTCAGCAGTTTCTCCCTCAAAAAAAAAAAATCTTTTGAATATCTCTATTTCCATTTATAAATGTTGTTATAACCCAAGTCACCCAGGCTTAGAACCTTAGAGTCATTCATTAAAAACCTTCACAAATCTCTCGGTATCAAGCTACGTGGTGGGGTGCTCCCAGCCTGGTGGGAGGTCAGAAACCAATCCTGCTGCCTGTGGCACAAACCATGGCAGCCGAATGCAGAGAAGCCCACGGGCCCACAGACGGAGATGCTCCGAAGCAGCCTGACAGGTGGCGGGACCGCCCTCCTACTCTGTCTGCACATCCAGCCACTTTCCAAAGAGGATTGCACTTGACCTCTCTGAATGACTAGGGGATGTACATGCGTCTCTTTCCTCATGAGAAAGAAGCTCCAGGAGTGTGTTTTCATAATCACTCTCCTCACAGGTTAAAGAGTGAGTTTCATTAGGGCACATTCAGCAAAAGGCATCAAACAAAGAGGACTTGTGTCTCCATGGAAATATAAGCACTAGAAAAACAAAACTATTTTCTGTCCTGTCCACGCTTGGCAGTTACTAAGTGCTCAATAAAGTCCGTTGAGTGAATGAGTGTAAAAAATAAAGGAAGAAACTTCCCCCCTTTCCTCCAATGGCCAGGCGTGCCAGCAACCGGGGTAAGTGAATCTGTTAGGGAGACACAAGCCTGGGGTGGGCTGTGCCTAGGGGTAGACAGTTAGGGAGGGGAGAGTGGGAGGAGAAGGAAGCTCCCAGCCCAACTGACTGCTCACCTAAGCCGTGTCCTCCAAGCCAGCACTTATCAGGCATAAACTGGCATTTTCATCCCTTCTCTCTCCATTCAAATGCCTCAGAAATGACATCAGAGGGGTGTTGCTTAAACTCTCCCTAAAACTCCCCCATTTGGTGTGTCTAGAGGGAGTTAGCTGTAGACCTTTAAGTACGTGAGCTGGGAACCCCAGCATGTAAACAAGAATTGGTGAGATTGGAAAGGTTGCTGGTGGAGTCTGGTCAAATGGCTGCTGGGAGCTGCTACAAACAGGCACCAGTGGCACCACCACGAACCCGGCATGCTGAACTCACAGCCAGCAGATGGTGCTTGCAGAACAGAGCTGGTTTTAATAAGGAAAACTCTTAGCAGAACCGCTTCCATCTGGCTTGCAGCATTGGCCTGCTGCTGTGGGAGCCCCTGCAGCTCGACCCTGGACTCCAGGAGAGCAGCCGGCCTGGGCACTGGCTGCTGTCTTGGCATTTGCGATGAAAAAATATTTGCCCCTTTCTGGATTACCTCAGTGGGGCCTCTAGGCAAGGCCCTTAAGTAAGATTCTGTGAGCTCTGTGTGGTTCAGGAGGCAATGGTGAGTTCAAATTCTGTTTTGAATTGGCAGGATCAGGCCAAGAGAGCAGCAGCTGTCCCACACTCCCAGCTTCACTGTGCCAAACCCCAGTAGGTGTATTCAGGCACTGAGAGGAATTTGAGGGATGAATCTCTCCTTACTATGTGCCTTGTGCAGAGGCTTTAAGTGTCACAATCATTCCCCTCCCACCACCACCCTCCTCAACACCTCCAGTGCTGTCACTCCCATCACCTCCACCACCAGTAGCACCACCACCACCATCATCATCACCACCAACACCATCACTACCATCATCACCACCACCAACACCAACACTGCCAACACCATCACTATCACCACCACCGTCACTACCAATACCCATACCACCAACACCATCACCACCACCATTATCATCACCACCATCACCATAATCACCACCACCATCATCACAACCATCACTATAATCACCACCATCACCACTACAACTATCACTACCAACACCACCACCACCATCACCATCACCATTACAACCCCCAACATCACCACCATCACTATCATCACCACTATCCCTACCATCACCACCACCAACACCATTGCCACCACTATCATCACTATCACTATATCACCACACTGTCACCATCACCACCACCATCACCATCACCACCACCACTATCA
>NW_022436948.1:8024668-8047762 GCF_009761245.1 Sapajus apella
ATCACCATGACCACCACCATCACCATTACAACCACCAACATTACCACCATCACTATCATCACCACTATCACTACCATCGCCACCATCAACACCATCACCATTACCACCACTATCATCACTATCACCGTATCACCACCATCGTCACCATCACCATCACAATCACCACCAACACCCTCACCACCACTATCACCATCACCACCACCACCATCATCACCATCACCCCACTACCATGACTACCACCACTATCATCATTACTATCACCCCATCACTATAATCTCCACTATCACTACCATTATCACCACCATAACCATCAATACAACCACCACTATCATCATCACCACCATCACCACTACCATCACCACCACTACCATCACCACCACCACCACCATCACTATCATCACCACTATCACCACCATCACTACCACCAACCACCACCAATCAACACCATCACCACCATTACTACCATCATCACCATCACTATTACCTTTACCATCACAGCCCTCACCGCTACCTCCATCACAGCTTTTACCTCCTGCTCCATTTCCACCATCATGGTTACTGTCACCTCCATGAGAATCTTCCTGTCACCACCATATTCCCATCATACCATCTCTACCACCATCACCTCACTACGGCTGTGATCCCACATCACTCCACCATTATCCCCATCACCACCACCATGTAACCGAAAGTTGGCTTTGTAATTTTTACCTGCATGAACTTTAATACGGAATTTAGATTTTATAGTTCCAGACTAGTTTTAATTGTACAACTATGGTAGATTTGAATCATCAACAAATAAAGAAGAAAAAGACCATGTATTAGTTTTATAGTCAATGTATAGATAAGGAAAGCAGATCATTTCAGTAAATCTTCAATGAAAATTAAATGAAGAAATGGCAGCGCTTTTTTAATGTCAGTTTTTCGTGGAGTGGCAAAAAACAGCTTAACTCAGTGTTTGTAAACGGAAAGGTTAGAAGTACACTGATAAGTCTTGGTCTGGATTACTTTAAGATGTTACATTTGCTAAAAGAATCAAGGAGGAGCTAGAAGGCTATGAAAATGCACTTCACTTTACTAGAATAGAGGGAGCTGTAGAAGAGTTGTTTATTTTTATAATTTGTTTTGAGGCCGAGTCTTGCCCTGTGGCCCCTGGAGTGCAGTGGTAGGATCATGGGTCATTCACTGCAGCCTCTATCTCCTGAGTTCAAGCAATCCTCCCACCTCAGCCTCCTGAGTAGCTGGGACTACAGGCATTCACCACCATACCCAGCCAATTTTTTAAATTTTTTTTGCAGAGACAGGGTCTCTCTATGCTTCCCAGCCTGGTCTTGAACTCCTGCCTCAAGTGATCTTCCTTCCTCACCTTATGAGCATAAGCCAAGTAGGTCTGCAGCAGGCCTATTTGTTTTTTAAGGCACGCAGGCTAATTAAACTGAGGGAAGGAGAGTAATTTCAGTGAGAGGAAAGCTGACCTTTCAAAGGGGAGGCAGGGTATGCAGGAAGGGAGATGAGATTGGGCAGAGGTGAAAGGCAGGAAGAGCTGCAGATGGACCCAGAGAGAAAAGTGGAGCTGTGGATGCGGCACTTCAGGACGTCATCCCCCAGGAGGTGCAATATCTAAGCTTGTCTATCATGTTCTAGGTAAGGCTGATGCTGCTAGTTTGTGGAGCAAGGCATGGAAGAGAAGAGCAAGGCATTCAATACAGAAAGGAAATGATCTCAGAAGCAGGTCCAACTGTCAGAAATGCCACTGCACTTTCTGGAAGTAGCAGGGGCAGGAGAGGATAGTGATCCATAGAGACAGCCCCTACTATCATCAAAAAAACAAATAACAAAAGATGAGGCAGAGTAAAAAGGGGGGGGGGTCATTTTTAGATCCCCTAGGAAGGGGCTGTCCACCCTCCTGCACATTGGAGTCGCCAGGAAAACTCTAAAACTACCAGAGTCTGGCAGATCAGCACCACCTGAATTCATCAGGGTTCTCCACCCTGAAACAGAACCAACAGGAAGTAGAAAGAGATGAGACAGAGAGATAGAGAGATATGAAGATAGAGAGAGATGGAGGTGGAGATAGGGATAGCAATGAAGACAGAGACAGAGATACACATAGAAAGACAGAAGAGAGAGAGACACACAGAGACAGAGATAGGTGGACACAGGGACAGAGACAGAGAGAGATAGGGATAGCGATAGAGCTAGAGGTAGAGAAAGATAGGGACAGATACAGAGATAGACATAGGGATAGAGACAGATAGGGATAGAGAGACATAGCAATAGAGAGACAGGGATAGAGATAGGGAAAGAGAGAGAGCTAGAGATAGAGAGGTAGAGACACAGAAACACATAGAGAGAGAGATAAACATAGGGATAAAGATAAAGAAAGATGGGGATAGAGGTAGAGGGAGATAGGGATAGAGACAGAGAGATGGAATAGAGAGAGACAGAGCTGGAGATAGGACAAGAGAGATAGAGATAAAGATACAGATAGAGGTAGATAGGCACAGAGAGAGAGACAGAGGTAGACAGAGCTAGAAATAGAGACAGAGATGTTTCTCTAAATATATAGATATTTATAGAATATATAAATACTTAAATTAATTATAAATATAAATATATTTAAATAAATATATTTAAATTAATTTTTAAAATTATAAATATATAAATATATATTTATATATTATTAAATATACATTATATTAAATATATATTCTTAAATATATTAAATATTAAATATTTATATATTCTATAAATATCTATATATTTATAGAAACATATGGAGAATATATATATTTAAATATAAATATATAAATATTTATAGGTTATAAAGGTAACCTATCTTTATCTCTACCTCTATCATATCTGTCTTTGTAGACAAAGACGGATATGGCGGTAGTGGTAGAGACAGAGATGAACATAGGTTTAGAGAGAGAGAAAGAGATACAGAGACAGAGATAGGGATGGGAAGGAGGTAAACAGAAATAGAGATGAGAGAGAGAGAGAGACAGAGATGGGGATAGAGCTAGAGATAAAGGGACTGAGGTGGTGATACAGAGACAGACGGATTTATTTACTTTAAGGAATTGGCTCACAGGACTGGAGGCTGACAAGTTTGAAATCCGCAGGGTGGGCTGACAGGCTGGAGGTTCAGGGCAGAGTCAGTGCTGTGGCTCAAGCTGCGGCTTGTCTGGAGGCATAATTCCTTCTTATTTGGGGGAATCTCAGCCTTTTCTCATAAACCCTTCAACTGATTGTGTAAGATCCACCCACATTATGGAGGGTAATATGCTTTACTCAATGTTCACTGATGAAATGTTAATTTCACCTAAAAATTCTTTCACAGCAACATCTAGATTGGCTTTCGGCCAAAAATCTGGGTACCCTGGCCTAGCCAAGTTGACACATATAATTAACCATCACACCCCCGCCCCCAAGACTGGGACTCGATTGTTTGGGTGCAGTATGGACCTCAGGATTCTTAAAGTCCCCCAAGGGATTCCAAGCTGCAGCCAAAGGTGAGGAGCCGTGCTCCAGGAGCAAAGGCTCTCGAAGCAACAGCAGCAGCTTGGGTTTTGAAACGTTCTAAGGATGGTCTTCACTGAAAACCAACATGAGGACTGGGGGGAAAATATCCCCTAGAACTAGACTTCCCAGGCCTTTGCAATTTCATACCAAGAGGCAATGGAAAAAATTCACCATGTCGCAGCACTGCACACATGCCCATAAGATTCAGTGGCAGCTGTGACACTATAGAGAGCCAACTCTCAGAGCAGCCTGAGGGGACTCTACACACTGGGCTAGAGGGGAAATGACACCCAAAGTGCAAAAGAAAGTGTGCCACCTCTGTATATTTCTACACTTTGAAAGAAGACAGCAATGTCGCAAATATGCCTCAACAAATACCTCCTCTGAGGAAGGAAACAATATGTACATGTTAAGTAGGGCCATCATTGGTCTGGTGAAGGGAGAGTTGTTGCAATGGAGTTAACTGCCCCAGTCACAGGGGTCCGGCACCAAAGGTATCCTGCAGAGATAAAAACAAGGATGATTTCTTCTCTGTACACCAACCTACACTCAGATCCCACGGAGTTCCCATGGTGTAACACGGGCTGAGATTTTACCAAGTGTGGGTGTCCTGAGAATCATGTTTGGATTGGGTAGCTCCTCTAGACGCTGAGGTTTGCTGGTGATGGAAGGGCAGTGCTGTGAGAATCTTGGCGGTGCAAAGATCACTTTCTGCTCTTTCAAGTGGGAAATGAGAGATTGATCTAACCTAATGAGACCTCTGTAGTCCTGAAGGCATAAAGCCCATCATGATGAATGGTAACCCAGTTCACATCTGATTGTTGAAGAGATCCAGAGAACAGAGAAACAGACCCAAAGAGCAGAGATCCAATAAACAAAAAAAGAAATGGAGGAAGGCCTGAATTTCATTGAATGTTAATTTAAAACTGGGAATTACGGACTTTAGATTTGACCTCACAAAAGCAAGTGTATTTAATTTTAGACTTTACTTAAGAGACAAAATTATTTGAACTTTAACTTCCGAGCACATTTAGTAGTTGCCTCCCTTAATTCCTTCCTGAGAATTTGTGCTGGTCCTTAGAGCAGTGCAAGCTACGCCAGCTCTCATCCTCCAGGCACAAGGAAGGATTGGACTTGTGTGCCCTCTTGAACTCAGGTGGTGTAATCTAACTTTCTTTGGCCTATGAAATGTGAGCAGTAGGGATATGGTCCCTTCCAGGAAAAGCTGTAAGCACAAGTATGTGCCTAGCTACGCTCATTTCCCCTCTGGCACACAGCCAGCAGCATTCTGCATGTCTGCTGTGCTCTCAGCTGGGCACCAGAGTGAAGGCCAGGGAGGCACAGGGCAGAGCCCAGGCTGGTCTGTGAAGTCCATGGAAGCAAACCTTCCTAGTGTTAAGCCATGAGATCTGGGGATTGTTTGCTGCTGTTTAAGAGTCCTGAGGTCCAGAATACAGCCGACAAACTTAGCCTAACCTAGTAAAAGAGAATTCAATAAAAGAAGGGGTTTATATTCCACTTTAGGTTGTTGACATTTTATTCCCAGATCATATTAATGCTGACATTTAACCACACTGCAGAATCTCAGATAAGCTGCATTGGGCAATATTGTTGGGAAAAGAATGCAAAGAAACAAAGAAAAAATCAATTTCCAACTTTGACTTCAGTGCGGCTCAAACTTAATTTGAATATTTTACTATTCTGACCCAACTGACAGCTTCTGAGAACGAAATACATACTCCCTGGCAGCAGTGCCTGCAAGACACTCAAGACACAGTGGCTGGTGTTGGGGAGTGGTCGGCTGAAGGCAGGGGCAGCTCTTGCCAAGTGAGCAGCCACCAGAGCAAGCTGGTGACTCCCTGGCCAAGCAGGGGCTTAACAGTTCACTCCAAAAGCTAGCATTCAGAGAACAAAAAGGCAGGGCCCTCTTCTTCCCTGTGCCTCATCTTTGCATGTGGAGGGAATGCCACTTGGGCCACCCTCTTGGTGTTCCAGTCTCACTAGCCCCTCACTGTGGAAGACTGAGGTCTCAGTCTGTGGGAGACTATGTTGGTTCATGGCCCATGATTGGTGAGGCTGATCTGCTGGAAAACTGTAAACAACTGAGATTTGATTGTTTTTCTACCCATTCCACTCAGGACCAGTGAGAGGTAGCCATTTTGGGCAATATGTCTGATTTGGAAATACCAACTTTACTCTCGTGGGCTCCCCCAAAAACCAGGTGGGAGAAGGGACAAGCAGAGAAGTGTAAGCCCATTAGCACGAAGGCATCAACCACATCCAGCCATCTCCTTCTGATCAGCAGTAAAGCTGACGTTTTGATCTCCATCTGCCTGATTCTTGTGTCTACTCCTCAGTTGGTTTACAGTTCCAGTGGGAAAGGATGAGTTTTATTTACAGACCCTTAAAAATCCCACGAGTGTCCCCTGCTGAGTGGTCATGTGAGCCCATCTGGAAAAAACAACATGATGGCAGCGTGGCAGTGGAAAGGTTTGCCCTGTGCTCAGGCCTCGCGGTCATGCAAGTTTCTTGTGGATCCTGCTGGGACCGGCTGCTCACTGAGGCTGAGTAGGTCCCAGAGGACGGGGAATCTCTGCCAGACTCACAGAGAACTGCTGGGTTTTTGGGAAGGGCGTGCGTGTCTTTGGGGCATGGAAGGTGGGATTATAGTGGAGACCCAGAGGATCAGAAAACCTCTCTGCCTCAGCAGAAGAGTGGTGGCTGAGAGAGAGGTAAGAAACGCACAGCCACTGTGCACTGGAGCAGGGAGAGTTTGAAGAGAGTGAAACCCAGAAATGCCGTGGTATCTGTTAGTACCTAGAGGATAACCCTCTTCTCAAGGAATGCCTGTCATCAATTTTCTACATATTAAGGATATAAAGTCCTTGGCATTGCTACTTAAATTTTTAATGTAAGAAGATTCCAAAATCTTAGAGTTTCTAGCATCTATTCTCAACTTTGCACTCTCCCTGCTGGCATCCAGATCAGGCCTTTATTACCATTCCTCTGGTTCATTTGAACCAAGCATGGATGCAGAGAGAGAAGCAGGGGGGAATATGAGCCCTCCCTGCCTATTTCTCCCTCTGTGGCCACTTTGTCTGGAAGAAGAGTGAGGTTCTGTGTGGGCTAGGAGAGGGGCAGAGGTGGCCCTCGGCTACAGTTCACACTGCATCCCAGCGTCCTCCGTGAGTCCCCAAGCTGAGCAACTCCAGCTCCATAGCCTGGGGGAGGGCAAATGTGATGGAGAAGAATCCAGCAGGCAAGGAGAAACTCTTCCCTCTTGGAGTGTGGGAGGCCGTCTCACAAGGTCAGGGATCAAAGAGGAAAAGAATGAGCTGAACCGGCCTCTGCAGGAGCTGGAGATAACAAGCACTGGGCATGACATTCCCTCTGGAAAGCAAGTCTTTTACAATTTAAGCTGATGGAAATGAACAGGAGGAAGAACTGCCTTCCGTAACTAGAGAGATACTTGCAGGAGATGACCATTAACTCACCCTCACAAGCATAATTTTGAGGAAATGATTGGACCTTTAAGCAGCTGTTGGAGTGACTCTGATTTTCAGCAGCCCCAAGAAAACACTGTGAACATGAGAGCGGCGGAGCAGCAGTGAAAAGGCTAACACCCCACCATGTCATGTGCAATAGCTGTGTGTGTGTGTGCGTCTGTGTGTGTGTGTGTGAGAGAGAGAGAGAGAGAGTTTGGACATTTGTGCATTGTTTGCATCTGTGCCTGTATTCGTGTGTGTGAATGTATGTGTGTACGTGTGTGTGTGTGTGTCTGTGTGTGAGAGTCTGGACATTTGTGCATTATCTGCATCTGTGCCTGTGTATTCACGTGTTGAATGCATGTGTGTACAGTGTGTGTGGGGGTGGGTGGGTGTGGTGAAAGAGCCTATACAGAGGCAATAGAATACCATCCCCTCATTCCTCTGAAGATGTGTTTCTGTCTCGGTTGGAGTAGAACGGGGTCTGATTGCGCACTTGAGGGTCAGGGTTGTGACCTGACAGTTTCTGCTGATCACGCTGGGAAGAAGGAAGCACATCTATAGCCCTCATTGTCAATGAGATCTCAAGGGGGCTCTGACTTGGGGTCCCCAACGCTGTCTGCACTGGTCCTACAGGCTGTTCCTGCATGGAGAGGCATGGATCTAAGGGTGGGGCCTGTTTTTCTAGGGGAGAAGCAATTCTTTATACACTGATGAAGATGTCACAGCGGGGGTGAGAAGGGGATGGAGGTGCAGACCTAAGTCTGGGAGGGGCCTGGAACGTGGGCCTCCCTGAGAGCCGGCTGTGAAGGCTTCCGTGTTCCTGTTCGCTCTTCCAGGGTTAGGGGAGCTTCCTGTTTCATTAAAGTTTTAAATAGTGTCTTTTTCTGAGTGATAATATCTTCAAAGTCACAAATAATTAATCGGATTAACTTACAGAGCAGACTCACTCGTGAAAGAAGAAAGGAGAGAGGCCTCTTATCCACCTCGCCCAATTCCTCCTGTTTTTTGTTTTTTGCTTTTTTTTCCCCCTAAAGAGATGACTTAAAGGTCCCATTTCCAGGCCAATAAGGTTGAAGGGGAAATGTATCTGTCAGTATGTTAGCAGTGAAAGATACCCAGTAGGACATGTATAGAAATGTATTTCAAGGAACTGGCTTACATGATTGTGAAGTCAGGCTGGGCAAGTCTGAAATCTGTAGGGCAGGTGGGCAGGTCAGAAGCTCTCCAGCAGGAAGTGACTGCATGGTCTGCAGGCAGACATTTCTTCCTCAGGGAAGCCTCAGTTTTGCTCTTAAGGCCTTTCCACTGATTAAGTCAGGCCCACCCACGTTATCAAGGGTAATCTCATTTACGTAAAGTCAACTGATTACATATATTATGTTATACATACATAACCACATCTATAAAATGTCATCATAACACCTAAACTAGTGTTCCAGTGAGTAACTGGATACTATACCCTGGCCAGGTGGCATAAAAACTAACCAGTAACAGTCGGACTTGAAGGAGGCTAGTAGAGAGCAGCTAGTGGACATTAGGGTCTTTGGCATTAAGGTGTGATGAGTCACCATCCAATAGCCTGCTGTGCAAAAGAAAGGAGGAGGTTGAAGAAAAGATCAGAAAGGATAAGACCGTAATCAGCAAAGAGAGATAAAGGACATTTTCAATGAGGGTGTTGTGCATTCTCCCCATTCATATGCAGGATGGATGGATGAATATGGCATACATGTCAGCCTGAAAGGTGTCTGGACTGAATGCCAACATCAGCCAGAACAAATAGCCCAGGCTAAGACCAAGGGACATGGAAGGACCCTCCCAATCTCAGGGAGACCACATGGGAGTGACACCATGGTCAATTTCAACTGGGGAAAAGCAGGATGGAAAGTCACCCTTTACCAGTGGCCAGAAGTATAACTGGCCCCAAAAGTCAGAGATCATTTCAAGCAAAATGATTTAATGCATTTCAAGCAGGCAATTGACAGAGGTGCACAGAGCAGGCTTAAATTTGGTTTTTACTTGACCAAAATTCAATTTACTGTCACCAAAGGCAGGCTATAAAACAGTCAATGTCACCAATAGCTTCTGAAAGTTGGAAGTACTCAAAGTCTTGGCATTAGATTTACTTTTTCAAATAGCAGAAGTAATGCATAATTGTTGGAGCAACTACAGCAATGCAAAGATTTTTTTTTTTTTTTTTTGGAGACGGAGTCTCACTCTGTTGCCAAGCTGACGTGCATGGCAAGATCTCGGTTCACTGGAATCTCCGTCTCCTGGGTTCAAGTGATTCTCCTGCCTCAGCCTCCTGAGTAGCTGGGATTACAGGTGCACGCCACCATACCCAGCTAATTTTTGTATTTTTAGTAGAGATGGAGTTTCCTCATGTTGGCTAAGATGGTCTCAATCTCCTGACCTTGTGATCTGCCCAACGCAGCCTCCCAAAGTGTTAGGATTACAGGTGTGAGCCACCGGGCCCAGCTGAAAGATTATTTTTTTAAAGCAAATCTTCTTCCCTAGACTGCTCTCCAACTTCACCATCCTGGGGGCCTAACGTTAATAGCCCATTCTTCAGCCACAATTTTCCTTTTCCTATAAATTATTTCTAAGTATTTATACACATTTTCAGGATTTTTGTCTTTCCCAAACTGGTTTTCAATTAATATATCAAAAACCTCTTAATTAGTAAGTGAATATAGATCTATGCTTTATCTCCTTGCTTCCCTATGCATCAGTATATGCATACATAATTCTACATGGAGGTGGTCATATATATTTGTGCTTAGTATTTTCAGTGTACAGTTTACATTTTTTGCCTGCCTTTCCCACCCCATCATATCTCCCCAAGTTTTCTTCTCCATGTTCATTTAATCACACACAAACACATACCCAGTTGTTTTATGTCCTTTGTTTGGCTTTAAATGCAATGCTACTGTACACACACACACCCACAAACCTTGCTGTTCTCATACGGCACTGACACATGGAGTTGCTGCCCTTTCCGGCTTCTTAATATTTAGTAACTGCATAAGATTTCCCATTGTGCTTATACCCATAGCTTATTCTGCCATTTCTTGCATATTGGGCATTCACTTGATCTTCATGTCTTGAAACAAAGCTACATTAACTATCTGTGTACCTCTATCCCTACACAGTGAGCTTTTGTCTCTGGGGTAGTTTCCCAACACTGGGCTTGGTGATTCAAGGGCACATGGTTTTTAATTTTAGTAGATCTCACTAGATCATGATCCAAAAAGGATGGACCAGCTCATGTTTTCATTGGCGATGTCAAAAATACCCGTTTCACATTCTCAACCAGGTGGAATCTCTTTCTATTGTTGGTCAATCTAAAGTTGTGTCTCATTAACTGGTAGTGAATTGGAGTATTTTTCTCCTGATATTTGATGCTTCTTTGAAATGGATTTTCTGTAAACTTCTTATTCATATATTTACCCAAATTTCTATTTCATTATTTATCTTTTCTTATTAATCTAAGTCTTTTTTGAACATATACTTTTCCAAATCCATATCTCCTTATAATTCTGATTATAATGGAAATCATCATAAAGTTTTTAATTTTCATATCAAATATATGTTAAATATACATATATGTATTCATACATGTGTATATATATAAAATAAATACATATACACATATACATGTACACATATATACAGTCTGGATATTTCAACTCACTTAAAATCTCCTCAATTCCTAGGTTCTATTTATAGTCTCCTTGATTTTTTTCTAATGTTTTTGTTTCTACAATATTTACATTTTAATTTTTCAAGCATCAGTTCAATTGTCATTGCCAAGTTTAAAAGTTACTCCAAAACACAGAGGATTAAAATGGTGGCCATCTTACTTTTCCTGTGATTTTATAGTTCAGGATCCAGGAAAGACTCAGCTAGGCAGTTCTGGCTTGGAGTCTTTTGTATGGAAATAGTCAGATAGTAGTAGGGCCTGAAGGTTCAACTGAGCTGGTTGCTGGAGGTAGCTCTTCCACATGGCTGCAGCTAGCTCAGCTGGGCTGTTAGCCAGAACACCCACATGTAACTCCTTTAGCAAATCAGTCTCAGCATGGCATTTGCTTACCCACCTCTAAAGTTACGCAGCATTATTTCAGAAGTTTAGGTCTCCAGGAGTACCCTGTGGCATTCAGACAATCTCCCTGGAACACACCATTATTTATGCCATGGAGAGAAGGGCAGAGAGTAGTGGTCCAATCCTCTTCTACCTCACCTAAATCTCTTGCTGGAATAATGCTATTGATGATTATTCTTCACATGTTGAAGAAATAACTACTATTTTCCATCTAACATATTGCCATGTGACAGAAACAATGGACAGCTATGGCATCAGTCTTTATGTCCACATGATGCTGGCATAGTGACACGGTGAACAGGGATGGATTAGCAGGAACACTGTCAAAAGTGTCCTTGTTTAACAACGAGCTCTCTCTTCAGAGAAATTATCTCAGTGCGTTTGCTTAGCAGTCAGGCAACCACTTGTTAAAAACGCCTATATTTCTAAGAGGCATTAGAAACTGGCAGAAACATTTTGCTGCCGTCACTTGTGAATTCATGCCAGCTGTGATGAATACGAATGAGAAGGAGCTCTAAATGGATCTGTGCAGACGCATGGCAGCACTCCTGACATTTGACAAGCTGATTTCCAAGAAGCCCGTCAGGGCACGGGTCGGCAGTAGAGCAGCTGGTGGTGCCACTGGGGACCACAATCTCAGCATTAGTATTCTCTGCACAGGGGACACCAGCTTCAGTGTCTAACTTCAGTGTCTAAAACCATATTTTTGCATCTCATAATATAGTTTA
This sequence comes from Sapajus apella, assembly GCF_009761245.1. NCBI lineage: Eukaryota > Metazoa > Chordata > Mammalia > Primates > Cebidae > Sapajus > Sapajus apella. Next base: position 8,036,509 of record NW_022436948.1, read on the forward strand.
GGTAAAACTAATTCTGATTGATGGGCCCAATTCTTGCTTTTAGTTCTGGACTTGCTCACTCTGTCTGTAATAGGATTGAAATATGCATAATGGCATGGGGAGAGTTGAGGACAGGCTGGCTCTGTTTTAGTCATTACTGTTCTATAATTTGTTCTCGGACATTAGGGCCATAAATAACATTGGAGATCCTCTGAGAGGGATAGTGATATTATGGACACGGATACTATGTATATATTTAAAATACATTTGACTTAATAAAAATTAAAAACTTGGCGGGGTGCGGTGGCTCACGCTGTAATTCCAGCACTTTAGGAAGCTGAGGTAGGCAGATCTCGAGGTCAGGAGATTGAGAGCATCCTGGCCAACATGGTGAAACCCTGCCTCTACTAAAATACGGAAAGTTAGCCAGGCTTGGTAGTGCACAGCTATAGTCCCAGCTACTTAGGAAGCTGAGGCAGGGGTATTGCTTGAACCTGGGAGGTGGAGGTTGCAGTGAGCTGAGATCGCGCCACTGCACTCCAGTCTGGTGACAGAGCAAAAAATGACAGGTTCTGTACCTAGTGGCATTTATTTTCAGTATGAAGAGTTAGTTTCTGCAAAAACCTGCTTTGTTCATGAATAAACTTATCCCAGCAGCTCTCTAACCTCTTCCACAAGAAGTTAGATTTTCTTCCTGAAATCTGCAGAGCCTCCACCATTCCAGTGTGCTCCCTGGGAGGGCTTTTAATTCCACAGAAAGGCAGAGTAGAAGAATACTAAGAAATGGTGAAAACAGTGCCAGGCAAACAGCTGCATGCTCGGTTCATAGCTAGAAGGCAAATATATGATATACCTTTCCTCTGTAACAACAGAACAATGACAACAAAGTGTCACTAGAAGGTCAATTCTTGTCTATGTTTTTAGTACACACAGAAAAAGGAGAGGACACTTTTAAATGATAAACACAAGCAGTGTGTAAATGACATAGTAACCCTATTTTAAAATAAAGCAACTAAAGCCAGCACCAGGGCCTTTCTGATAATAGAATAATGCCATTTCCAGAATCCTTTGTATTTCATTGTGAATTCACTCTAACTCTTAGACCAATCACATGGGGATAGGACAGATGTTATCCACAATTATAGATGGAGAATCTTGATTTTCAGATACATGAAATAAATTTTCCAAGGTCATAGAGTTAGTAAACTCTTGTGCAGGAACCATGAGCCCTGATGTTTTTCTTTAGATAAGGGTCTGAGATAACCCAAAAAGAGTCATTTCTTCCTCTCTCTTCCCTTACTATGGTTTTGTCAGTCACATTCCACTAATACCAAGTCATGCTAGAGAAGGCAAGCCCAGCCACCAGAAAGAGGAAAGATGCTGGTTGGGGAGGGCGGTAGGTAGCATCCTATCTCAGCTGAGGACACAACAACTGGGAGACACCAGTAGAAAGATATTAGGGTTGTCAGAAATCAGAGGAGTCAGTAAGTAAGATTATAAATGAAGACCACAGGCCAGGACACACAACGCAATGAGGGGCTAAGGCAGCCATTGATAACCCAGGGTTGGCAATTATTAGGTCAGCACGTTGAAATGCCATAGGATGAGCCTCATGTCTTATTGGGATAAGTGTGGATTTTGTGGTGATTGTCACTATGGGTACCTCACAGGGTTTGGCTGTGTCCTCACCCAAATCTCTCCTTGAATTGTAATAATCCCCACATGTCAACGGTGGGGCCAGGTGGAAATAACTGAATCATGGGGGTGGTTTCCCCATCCTGTTCTTCTGGTAGTGAATAAGTCTCACAAGATCTGATCGTTATATAAATGGGAGTTTCCCTGCACATGCTCTCTTGCATGCCACCATGTAAAAAGTTTCTTTGCTCTTCCTTCGTCTTTCACCATGATTGTGAGTCCTCCCCAGCCATGTGGCACTGTGAGTCCATTAAACCTCTTTCCTTTACAAATTTCCCAGTCTTGGATATGTCTTTATTTGCAGCATGAGAACAGACTAATATAGTACCAGCATATCCCTAATGCATTAAAGGTAGAAACATGTTTGACTCACGGGATCATAGATGGTTCCACTGACCTCATCATTCATCTTGAGAACATGCAGAGACATTGCACACCCAGCTCTAGGAAGCACACTTCCAGAAGCTTAGGTAGAAAAGTGCCCTTTTGAAGACACTTGGGAAAGTCACCTTCAACACTCAGGTGCGGAGGCGACTCCCTGTCTTCTTGAAGGGAGTTGTGCTGAGCCTTGGAAGCAGCCAAAACTTTATCACAGGGAAACGGTGCTAACAGGGACTTTCATGTTGGAATATCTGAAAAAGAGAAGCTGTCCAAGCCTGGGTATATGGACCTCACGAGGAGGCATGGTGTCAGTGCTCAGGACCCAGAAGGCTAAGGCGCATTTTAGGCCACAGACACATTTTAAGAGGCCATGTACAGAGGTGATAGCAAAGGCTGTGACCCTGAAAGCTGAGAGAAAGTGGAAATACCCATGGGTGAGCTTGACATTGAATAAATGGGATCCTCCACCCTTGCTTCAAAGATCGAGGAGGCCTATGATGGGGGTGGCATCTTCCCTGACCCTTGCTAAGAGGGTATTGTTCTCATTTGCATGTCCTGCTTCTTTCTCTCAGTACTGCCTGACTGTCACCCACCAGCCTCCAACAATGCTCTCTTTTGCCTGGGGCTGTCTTTCATGGATCAGAGCCTCCACTCAGCAAGGATTTTTGGTTTGTTGTTTTCCATTTCTCTATAAAGAAGGATGCTTTTAATACTTCTTCCTTGTCCTTATTAGGCAGAACCATCCCAAATCTTCGAGCACTTATTCCCACCTATGATGTGCAGAATCGATCTTAAAACAGAGCATAATCAACATGTAAACGTGTATTGTATGGGAGGGAGAGGAAGAAATGACTCCTTCTGCGTTATCTCACACCCTTATCTAAAGAAAAACATCAGGGTTCATGGTTTCTGCACAAGAGTTTACTAATTACTCCATGATCTTGGGAAACTTATTTCATGTATCTGAAAATCGATAGACTTTGTCTTCTTCCTTTCCTGATAATCCCCCACTAAGGGTGTGCTTGGTAATGCTATTGGCCGGCCTACTTGATTATCCAGGAAATCTCTTAAAGTGCACCAATATTAACTGGAAATTTTTTTCTATTCCATTTTAAGACAAAGGAGAAAATCACAAAACAAGATGATATTTTGTATATTGGTTAAATATGGGTTTTATTTGTATTTAACCAATATATTTATATTGATTAAATATGGGTTTATGTCATCAGTGTCTTAGCTGTGATCTCCAGAGTATGATATGCACACATGAAATTATCTATTGAGGTAGAGAAAGGAAATATTTTACTTTCGTACTAAAAAAGGAAAAGAACAACACTTTACTACCATTTAATACATAAGGATTGAGATGGTGGCAGAGGATTGTCATGCTCACCAAACACCCATGGGCTCCTTTATATTTCTCAGGCTCCTTTGCAGCTATGATCAAGTCATGTGACCAGGATCTGGCCAACCAGATTGATCTCCTGGGCCTGATCACAGCCTTCCCCTCACACTGCACTGACCCTAGAAACAAAGAGACCATGCAGAGAAGCTGTCTGGTCCATGCTGTCTATCTTAGAGTGAGAAACAAACTTCAATTGTGTTTAGACACTGGTATTTGGGGGTAACGTATAACCACAGCATAGCCTAACCTCCCATGACTAATGCATCTTGTGTTCTAAGTAAATATCAGACCCTCATGTGTCACCTGCAGTGAGCAAGGTGTCCCGAGGGAGACTGGCTGTACATTGGCGATGAGGGATCCATATCAAGTCTTCCTGTCACTTATTTGATTTCCATAGAATACAACAAACTGACTTATGCATACCCAGTGAAGTGAATTTAGAAACTACATTATTTCATTTAAGCTGAGCCAGCTCTCACACAATAAGCAGCTGTTTTAAAAGGCAATCTTCCAAAAAACAAACCCTGTGGAATGAAGAAAATAACCAAAAAATACAATCACAAGAGAATGAACCAGGGCAAAATGACAACTAATACATCTAACCACATGACAAGATAAAAACAATGTCAGCCTGATCCAAACTGAGATGGAAACCATTGAAAAAATTCAGTATTATTAAGAAACCTATCTGAAACATAGTCTTTCATTTAATACATATTTATTAAGTGCCTGCTACGTGCCAGGCATAATCTAGGTACCAGGGAGAAAACAGCAGACAGATCCAAGCCCTACTCTCTGATGGAGTTCATCAGCACACATATAAAATGTTGGGTAGCGAGAGGGGCTAGGGGAAAATAAAGCAGGGTAGCTAGCGGTAGGAGTGTCTGGGAAGCTGAGGGAGGCTTCTCTGGTAAGGAAATACTTGAGCAGACGCTAAAGGAAAAGAGTCTTGTGCATACCAAAGAGAGAACATTCCAAGCAGAAGAAAGTGCAATTGCAAAGGCAGGGAAGGAGGGGTGAGGGGAGCAAGGCTCCAGGGGGCAATGGGGGAGGCCAGTGTGGATGGAAAGGAGCGAGTGAGAAGGGAAGTGGGAGGTAATATGGTCCAAGCACTGGGGGCTGATGAAGGTCAAGGTCATGGAGGGCCTGTAAGGACTCAGGCCTTTCCTGTGAATGGGAGGAAGAAGCACTGGAAAGTCTGCACAGGGATGTGACAGGATGTGACCTGCTTTTTCTAGCTGAGAATTAACAAAAGGAGTGAGGGTGGAAGCAGGGATACCATGTAGCCATTGAGTGTGCAATATGGATTGTCCTTTAATAGTGAAAGTCATTCTGGGTGTGTAATTGAGCCTTGAGCTAGTAAATATTGATATCATCACAATTAGCAAGACATTTAAAATTAGAACCTAAAAACAACTACCTATTTATTTATTTACTGCTTAAATTTAAAGGTACTGTATACCTAATTTAGTATTTCAAAAATTCCACTAAGCTGAGTGACGCTTGTTTAGAAGTTCTGTTGAAGTCTGTTACTCAGCAGCAAATCCCTCATTAGGGAAGCACTTGTTCATCCTCCTGAAGAATAAATGGCTAAGTGAATACACAGGAACCAATATATGTTGACGAATTAAAATGCTTTTCATTGTCAACAAATCAGGCAGAGATTCCATTAAAATCTTGAAGATAAAAGTATGGGATAAATTATGCAATGGAAAAGTTTAGATTAGTAGTTGGATGAGAGTACGGATATTTCTAAAACCTCAGCTGATATATTTGCTAGGGCCTGCTCCAGCAAGGAGATATATAATAAACCACATTTTTTTATAAGCCACCAAGTGGAAGATTTATTGGAGAAGACATCCTTATAGGAGTAATTTTTTAAGTAAAAACAATGTTTGATGGAAAAGCAATGTAGGAGAACCCCTAAAAGCAGTGTAGCAGAACCTGCTTGACTATAATTTTACAAACAAAATTTTTATCTAGGTGGGCGTTACAGATACAGCTGCACACATGAAATCCAAGCACTGCATACTTTGAAAGCAAGCTATTGCTGCAATGATCAGCTGGCTTTATGAAACTACCAAAAAACACGTGTGTTAGTCATTGGTTGCTGCATGGTAAATTTCTATAAACATTTTGGCTTAAATCAACACACAGTTATTATCTCACAGTTTCTGGAGGTCAGGAGTCCAGGAATGGCTCAGCTGGGTCTTATGTGTCAGGGTCTCTCTCAAGATGGCAAACAAGGTAAGAGCCAGGGCTGGGGACTCATCTGAGGCCCAACTGGGGAAGGATCTGTTTCCAAGCTTCTGTGGCTGTTGGAAGGATTCAGTTCTTCACTGGCTGTTAGACTGAGGGCCTCCTCTCCTGCTGGCATCAGGCTAGAGGACACCTTCAGTTCCTGGCAACGTGGGCCTTTCCATATGGCAGCATAATTCATTAATGCCAGAAAGGGAGAGAGTCAGTAAAGAGAGTTCCCTGGCAGGATGCAAGTTATGATCCTCTGTAATATAATCATAGAAGGACGTCTCCTCACCTGTGCCATGTTCTATTGAGAAAAGGAAAGTCATGGGTCCCACTCAGACTCAAAGAGAGGAAATTACACAGGCCTGTGGCTCCCAGGAGGTAGGAACCCTAGGGGCCACCTTGGAGTCTGTCTGCCACAACCTGTAAAATGTAGTAAAACCAGTGCAATACTTCTTGATAAGTCAGGAATGACCAGGAAAAGTTTTTCCTAGATGAAATCTTCCTTGGTAGAGTTTCAATGGCTATTTTATGACAAAATACTTAAAAGAGTTGACAAAATGATTTTTTAAAAAATCAAGTATGTTTCCTTAATGAAAGGGCAAGTGTTACTTACCTCTCAGATATTTTGAAAAGAAGAGTCAATTTACTCTTTCAAAATAAAGGTGCTTTAACAACACCTTTAACAACAATTGATGCTTTAACAACAATTATAAAATGATTTGTCTTATGCTGTTTCAGCTGCTATAACAGAAAACAATAGGTTGGACGTCTTAAACAGCAGACATTTATTGCTCATAGTTCTGGAACTTGGAAAGTCCAAGATCAAGGCCCTGGCAGGCCCAGTGCTGGGACAGACCTCCTTCCAGTTTGCCAATGACCATCGCTCACTGTGTCCTAACATAGCCAAGAGAACAAACACCTCTCGTCTGTATCTTCTTTTAAGAACACTAATCCGATTCATGAAGCCTCCACCTTCATAAAATAATTATCTCCCAGAGGCTCCACCACCTAACATCATCAAATTGGGAGCTGGAATTTCAACGCAGGAACTGAGGGGTGGGGGGACGCGGCACGGTGGGCATTAACATTCAGTTCATAAAATGACTGCTGATGGAGAAAACACTTTTAAATAGATGTTTTCAAATGCTTCCATCTGTTGTACAACGTGATATAAATGTGTCACCTATAAGAACTCTCTAGGAAAACTAAAATTGAAAAGAAATCTAACAGCCTTTTATTTTTTATTTTTATTTATTTTATTTTATTAATATTTCTTTTGAGACAGAGTCTGGCTTCCTCACCTAGGCCAGAGTACAGTGGTGAGATCTCGGCTCATTGCAACCTCCACCTCCTGGGTTCAAGTAATTCTCCTGGCTCAGCCTCCCAAGTAGCTGGGATTACAGATGTGCACCAACACGCCGGCTAATTTTTGTATTTTCAGTAGAGACCGGGTTTCACCAGGTTGGCCAAGCTGGTCTTGAACTCCTGACCTCAGGTGATCCGCCCACCTCAGTCTCCTAAAGTGCTGGGATTACAGGTGTGAGCCACCGTGCCCAGCTCTAAAAACTTTTTAAATGAGTAAGTGTAGTGAGTTTTGAATCCACTTGTTAAATTTAAACATATTTAATTTAACTTTCAGGTATGAGTTTTTGAGGGGAGTGAGTGCCTTATTTCTCTCTCACACACACACATTTTCTCTTTCTCCCTCTTTTTATCTCTGTCTCTCTTCTCTTTTTCCCGGAAGAGAAACCCATGTCAAGACACACACACACACACACACACACACACACACACCCAGTAAATCATAGTTGAAGGTCCAATTTGACCAGTATGTCCACAGTTTGTTATTTGAGTTGGAGCATCAGAGGTGAGGGCAGGGGCAGATTGTGCGAAGCCATGCTGAAATCCCTATAGAGGTGACCCAACGTCAGACCTAAGTGTGGGGCTCACTGGGATGCTGAATAAATAGTGTCCATTTAGCCCCTCGGAAGCCCAAGTATCTTAGATCAGGAAATACATTTCCTTGTGGGGTTTCAATGATCTTAATTTCAACTCCACTGAAGTTTTAAACTATGAACAATTTTAAATTAGTCCTAGTTCATGCTATGTTATGATTTGTCCTCTTTGTAATGAAAAAGTGAATTGGCTAAGGATCTATATGCAACTAGATTAATTGGGAGGGCAAAACCATTAATGTGAGTCTCCACATGCATTTTCTCATGCTGGAGAACAATCAGAACTCTTAATTAAGTGCAGAACAAAGCTCTCTTATCGACCACAAGATGAGGGTGTCAGTCCTGAGCCTACCTGTCTTCCAGTCTGTTCCCCAGATACCATAGTAATCCATGACATAAAGTAAGCACCATTCATTACCTTGTCTGCCGCTTCTTAAAAATGTGTTTATGCCTTTAGTATTTGTATGTCCTTGAGTTAATGAGTGTTGTACATTTTGTGGGAAGTAGTGCTATGAGGAGAAAAGCAAAAAAATCAAAACTTTGCTCTTCCCAGAACACTGGGTTAACCACATTGTAGCTGTTCTTAAGCTGTGTTCTGTGGTGGATGCCTGTGTGTGTGTGTGTGTGTGTGTGTGTGTGTGTGCGCGCGTGTGCGTGCGTGCATGTGCACGTGTGTGTGTGCGCGCTTCATTCCACAATAACATAGTGCCAAATAACTTTGTATTGTCTGTCTATTTCTCATCCCTGGAGATTCACTAAATAAATCAACATATCAAATGTTCTTTGAAGTTTTACAGCTAGGAACCTACTCACTTTTGTTTAACCTAGTAGTTCCAGACATGTCTGACCATGAATCATCTTTCCTTACTAGAACAATATCTTAGTTTGGATTCCCTGATATTCATGCCAGTACAAGGAGTTTATTTGGGAAATGACTGGAGAAAATGCCATTGAGGGTGTGAGAACGTGAGCTGGGGAAAGAAAGGCAGCCAGGAAAGGGTGCGTTATCAAGAGACTCACCACCCCAGCTCTAGCTCGGTACTTAAGAGTCCAGGTAGAGCATCTGCTTCTGCTCAGTCACTGACTCAGGAATATCCAACCTACAGCACTCACGGACAGAGCATTCCAGAGCAAGAAAAAGCAGAGAGACACAGATATTTGCAGTTGGAAGCCAGACTACTATAATGGTAAGACCAAGGGGTTAGCAGGGCACCAGCATCTGATATGGCATGTCTTGTAGCTTTCAGAACACTCAGGTTGTGCAGAATACAGACTGGGAAACGCATCTATCTTGTTTTTTTTTTTTTTTTTTTTTAAGGAAACAATGGTGATATTCTGAATAGACATGGCTCTAGGAAATGAAATGTGAGCCCCTGAAGGAGTGATATTAGTGAAATTCTGCAGAAGGAAAGCAACTCACATTGACTGGGCAGCAGATTGAAAACCAGAACTCAGTTCCAGCACTCACAAAGGTTTTGATTAAGCTGAGGAAAAAGACAAGAAGGTTGATAGAAGTTTCTGAAACTAGGGGTGGGAGGAAAAGCTCCTGGTTTTTCTATGAAGCGTGATTCAAATGGAGGGTGTTCTTATGCACACAGAGCAATTGGAAGAAAAGTAACCTACACCAAAAGACAGAAGCAACAGTGTATCTGGATTGCGAATGTACTTCAGAGAATTGAATGGAAGATAGACCAACAAGCCCCCACCGATATCCCAGAATTAGAGAGACCTCTGGAGGACACCAGAATGACATCTCATCAAGCCTGTGCTGATAGACCTGAGAAGCTCACAAGACCTTCTCTCCATGAAGGTGTGAGATGAAATGAAAGAAATGGTGGTCACTTAGCCAACATGCAAGTTTCCATCTAAGAAGGCTTCTGAGAGGCTTCTCCTATGGAAAAGTTGAAGAAATGTCTTTTGAAGAGTAATACTAACAGTAACCACGTGGCTTTAGTTTAAGATAGGATTAGACACACATGAGATTTTCTCGGGGAAAGAACAGGAGAGGTGGAAACAGGGAGAGCCTTCAATTGATGTTACAAATTTGACATCTGGGAAGAAGAGCAGGAAAGATGAAGGAGTGTATTAGGAAGAGTCTTGGACTGCAGTGCAGTTCCGAAAATGTTTGAGGAGGCCAGTGGGAGTCCTCAAGTCAAAGCCACCTATTAGAAGAATCTGCACCTCTCTGGAATAGGTGTGCATTGCCAGCCTGCCACACTCTGCTATTGGCCGGGAGCTGCCTGCAGAAGGCACGGCCTCAAAATGAGCACAGCAGTCAGCTACACTCTAAGCAGCGGCAGATCTGAGCATCTTCATGGCCGTCACCTCCTTATACATCGCTTTCTTTGTGCTAGGTTCAGGAGTCCTCACGTCAGCCCCATAACATGAGCATTTTGTAAGTGATTCTGTAGCAGAGAATACTAATAGACACATTTCTCGTAGTCAAACTGTAGAGTTTATTTCATTTCTATTCTATCTTTGTTTTTAATCCATTGCCTAATCATGGAGTCATTTTTTAGGTTGTTACTGTTTTATTTGGTTTTATTTACCTTTTTCCAAAGCTCCTTTAAAAATGCTTATTTTTTATTTTATCTTTTGAAAGGAAAAAGTAAGCAATTTTTATTCCCAAATCATCTATGTAGAAAATCCTACAGAATCTATAATACAGTTATTAGAACCATTAAATGAGCTTGGCAATGTTGCAGATACAGGATCCGTATAAATAACCATTTGTATTTCTATATACTAGCAATAGAGAATTGGAGATTCAAATTTAAAACGACTTCAGAATGTGAAATACGTAGGTGCAAATATGACAAAATTACAAAATATTGCTAAGATAAAATTTAAAAACCTAAATACACTGTGTTTATTGGCTGAAAAACTAAATGTTATTTAGATGTCACTTATCTATCAAAGTAGGTTTCCTATAGCCAGCATATCTATTTATTCACTCTGCCAGTATCTGTGTACTAATTTTGGTGTTTAGATCACTTCATGTGATTATCATTTTGGTTAGATCTAAATCTATCATCTTGCTATTTCTTTTTCCATTTTCCCCGGCTGTTGTTTGTTCTGTTTCCTCTTTGTCTTCTTTTAGATTACATATTTCTTATGATTCCAAAAAATGCTTATTTTAAAAAATTAGCATGTCTAATAGAACTTTCTGAAATGAGAGAGTTCCATGTCTGTGTTGTTCAATATAGCAGACACTGGCTACGTGTGGCTGCCAACTGTTCGAAATGTGGCTAGCAAAACTAAAAAACTGAGCAATTAATTTAATTGTTTGTTTGTTTTTTAATTGGAGTCTCACTCTGTCTCCCAAGCTGGAGCACAGTGGCGCAATCTCGGCTCACTGCAACCTCCGCCTACCAGGTTCAACCCATTCTCATGCCTCAGCCTCTTGAGTAGCTGGGATTACAAGTGTACACCACTACACCTAGCTAATTTTTGTATTTTTAATAGAGATGGGGTTTCACCATGTGGGCCAGGCTGGTCTCAAATTCCTGACCTAAAGTGGTCCTCCTGCCTCAACCTGGCCTTTTTTTTTCTTTCTTTCTTTCTTTTCTTTTTTTTTTTTTTTTTTTTTTTT
>NW_022436948.1:8047862-8070637 GCF_009761245.1 Sapajus apella
TTTTTTTAAGATGGAGTCTCATTCTGTCACCCAGGCTGGAGTGCAGTAGTGTGATCTCGGCTCACTGCAACCTCCATCTCTTGGGTTCCAGAAATTCTCTTGCCTCAGCATCCCAAATACCTGGGACTACAGACATGCACCATGACACCCAGCTAATATTTTTGTATATTTAGTAGAGACAGGGTTTCATGATGTTGACCAGGCTAGTCTCAAATTCCTGACCTCAGGTGGTCCTCCTGCCTCAGCCTTTTAAAGTGCTGGGATTACAGACATGAGCCACAGTGCCCAGCCTATTTAATTTCTAATTAATCTGAATTTAATTTTAAGTGGTAACATGTGGCTACTGGTCACTGCACTGGACAGTGAAACTTTTAGATTAACCTAGAAAACATCCAGAGTCAGTAGTTCCGACCCCGGGAAGCTCAGAAGGTGTCTTTCATTAAAGTGGAGAGCATGCTCTGGTGTGGGTTCAGACCCACTGCCTCACAATTTCAGAATCAGACTCGCCAGTACCTCAAGAGAAAATCCACCTATTAGGCATAAATCAAGATAATCTGGCTTGGAAAACCGAAATAAACTGCAGAGACAATTTAATTTACAGTAGAAGTAACTGCCAAGCAGTAAGCCAAGCTCCTTGAGTCAACAAAATCAGCACAGTCCCTTCCTACAGCCAAGCTGAATGAGAATTCCATTGATTAATGTAGAAGTTGCACAAATTTACATGAAGAAATTACATTACACGGCCCATTTTTAAAAATGGGCAAAGGACTTGAATAGACATTTCTCCAAAGGAGATCTGCAAAGGGCCAAAAAGCACATGAAAATGTGTTTAGTATCACTAGTCATTAGGGAAATGCAAATCAAATCAAAACCACAATGATATACCACTTCACAGTCGTTAGAATGGCTATCATAAAAAAATGGAACATAACAAATCCTGGCAAGGACTGGAGCAACTGGCGCCTTTGTACATTGCTACTGGGATGACACAATGGTGCAGCCAATGTGGAAGACAGTTTGGCAGCTCCTGAAAAAGTTAAACAGAGAATTGCCATAGGACCCAGCAATTCCACTTCTGAGTGTCCACCCAAACAAATTCAAAACGAGGACTCAACCAGATACACGCACACCAAAGCTCATAGCAGAATTGTTCACCATTACCAAAAGGTGGAAACAACCCTTAATGTCTATGAGCAGATTAATAGATGAGTGAAATGTGGTATGCACACACACTGGAATATTATTCAGCCTTAACAAGGAAGGAAATTCTGATACGTGCTACAACATAGGTGAAGATTGAAGACATTATCCTAAATGAGTACGGCCAGAGTCAAAGGGGCCCATATTGTATGATTCAACATAGATGACATATCTGGAATAGACAAAGACACAAAAAAAGTAGAATAGTGGTTATCAAGGGCGGAGAGGAGAGGGAAATGGGGTGATATTGTTAATGTGTACAGGATTTCTGCTTAGGATAAGAAAAAGTTCTAATAACAGTGATAGTGATAGCAAAACATTGTGAATGTACACAATGTCCCAGAATTGAATACTAAAGAAATAGTTTAAATAATTACACGTTATTTGATCACAATAAAAAATATTTTTAAAATATATCACAAACACACTAAAAAGCAAAATGCATATTCCAAAGCATTTTGTCCTTTAGTTAAAAGATTTACCCAAAAAGGCACCTTCTAATCAGAAAGTTGCAAGATGACTAAGGAATTGGAAATGGAGAAGGAAAGTGGTTGCAGGAATTAAATGCTTGGTAGAAATGATCCTACCAGAGGTTCACTGGCTCTTAACCCTGTTATTCCTCTCCTCAAAAGCCATGGTCCTGTCGATGGCACCAGGCAACTGGAATTTAACGTGGCTGCTTCCCTAGCCACAGAGCTCAAATGGACAGTGCCAGGTTCCTCCACTGACTTCCTCTTCTTTACTTACAGTGACAACTGGCCCCACTTCTTCAGATTGATGCATCCTTGAAACATGCTCACCCTTTCAGTAAAGCTACCCTTACCATCCTGTACACCTGCAAACCATTCTGCCTCTCTTTTTTTTTTTTTTTTTTTTTTTGAGATGAAGTCTTGCTCTGTCACCCAGGCTGGAGTGCAATGGCACAATCTCAGCTCACTGCAACCTCAGCCTCCCAAGTTCAAGCTATTCTCTGCCTTAGCCTCCCGAGTAGCTGGGACTACAGGCGCATGCCACCACGCCCACATGTCCAGCTAATTTTTTGTATTTTTAGTAGAGATGGGGTTTTACCATGTTAGTCAGGATGGTCTCAATCTTCTGACCTCATGATCCACCCACCTCGGCCTCCCAAAGTGCTGGGATTACAGGTGGGAGCCGCAGTGCCCAGCCCCATTTCATCTCTTTAAAGTACTTTGCTTATGTCTGCTGTGATCTGTTGATTGCTTACTTTATCAATTTTAAGTTCTTGTTTGGGGGAGAGGGGTGACTGTACAGATTCTCTTAACAGCAGAAACCACAACTGCCCTTGACCTTACTACGTTCCCCAGAGCAATTTGTAACTGCCTGTGCAGGAGAAAAAGAAAGACATTAACTAAAATCATTTGAAGAGCTTTAGATGCCACATAATTGACTAAGTGCCATACAAAAGATTAGGAAGGAATTATTGCCGTTAATAAATAAAGATAAAACAGCAGGGACAGATTTAATTTGCTCAGTTCCACTCCATATATCTTTCAAATCACCCATACCTTGTTTTCTAAGCAATTTATGATGCTAATGGCTTAAGCACGATCCTGCCACTGAGCAAATAATATTGCATAGAGCTTGGGGAAGGGAGAGCTTGCATAGGGGAATGTTCTGGTTTTTGAAGAAATATATGTTCCTCCACTGACTTCCCTTTTCATTAATTACAATGATGACTAGCTCCACCTCTCCAGATTGATGAATTCTTTAAACATGCTCATGTTTAAATCTAGAGCAGGTACTCAAGAGTAATTACCCTAGATTTGATTTTTGCACTTGTATGCAAACTATACCACAATCCTTTTATGCAAACTACATCACAACACTTCTTGAGTACCTGCTAAGAGCAGTTTCCATGTGAAGTGCTTGGAGATGATTAAAACAGATGCTGAAGGGGATGTGGAGAAATAGGAACGCTTTTACACTGTTGGTGGGAGTGTAAATTTGTTCAACCATTGTGGAAGAAAGTGTGGCCATTCCTCACGGACCTAGAACCAGAAATACCATTTGACCCAGCAGTCTCATTACTGGGTATATACCCAAAGAATTATAAATCATTCTATTATAAAGACACATGCACATGTATGTTTATTGTGGCACTATTTATAGTAGCAAAGACTTGGAACCAATCCAAATGCCTATCAATGATAGACTGAATAAAGAAAATGTGGCACATATACACCATGGAACACTATGCAGTCATAAAAAGGATGAGTTCATGTCCTTTGCAGGGATGTGGATGAAGCTGGAAACCATCATTCTCAGCAAACTGACACAAAAACAGAAAGCCAAACACCGCATGTTCTCACTCATAAGTGGGTGTTGAACAATGAACACATGGACACAGGGAGAGGAACACCACACACTGGGGCCTTTTGGGGGATGCGGGGCTGGGAGAGGGATAGCAGGGGATGGGGGTACTGGATAGGGATAGCATTAGGAGAAATACCTAATGTAGATGGCGGAGGGATGGAGGCAGCAAGCCATCATGGCACCTGTATACCTATGTAACAAACCTGCATGTTCTGCACATGTACCCCAGAACTTAAAGTATAATAAAAAAAAACAAAGAGCACAAAATAAACAAACAAACAAAAACACATCCCTGCCTATGGGACACTTAAGGAGACATGAAGGGAATACCTAGGGACCCAGGGAACCTGCTCTAGTTCAAATCTAGAGCAGGTACTCAAGAAGGGTTGTGGTAGGTTGCAAGAAGTGTTGCAGTATAGTTTGCACAGAAGTGCAGAAATCAAATCTAGTGTAGTTTCCAGGGATGTGAGTTTATTTAAACCAGCAGAGCAGGCAAAGTGTGGTACAATTTACAGCAAAAGGGCTTACATAATCATGCATGTTACCTCATGAAATATACTTCATATATATTGCCATTTTTATTTAAAAGCTACCTCTTCATACTTGTACAGCCAACAGCACCAGAACATGAACATTTAGGTGAGCTTTACATGGTTAGGGATAGGTTTTAGGCTTCTTCTATATGATATTGAATATGTTGCATTAGGTGAAAAGGGGTGGAAAGTTAACAAGCTTACTTTCTCAATCATACTTTATATTAGTTGAAAGACTTGAGTGAGGTATTGAGACTTTTAAAAGTATAATGGAAAGATTCTTTTTATCTTGAATTCAAGTTGGCGTGATTATTGCAAATAATTGGTTGTATACAAACATCACAGAAGACAGAAGTGTTGATGTTTTTCCATTTCACATTTTTTCAAGTCTTTAGCCTTAGTTCATCAACAGTTTTATGCTGTGAGAAAGCCACCAGTGACCAGTGATGTGACCCTGTAAGTAAGCATTGATGTTAAACCAAGCTTTTTAGAAAACTTAAATCTGAATTTAATTTAAGGAAGATGAAGTTGGTGACCTCTGTTAGGAGTTTTGGATGACATATGACAGTATTGTAATTGAGATTACAACCATGGAACCCAGAACACCTGTATCCTACCCTTCTAGTCACCCCTCCTCCATGGGCTTCCCAGAGAAGCTATTCGCCCAAGAACAATAGCAGATGAAAGTCAGATTATCATATTAAGGGTTACTCAAACTCTTCCTGGTGAGTTAGAGTAAGGGATGTCTTGGAGATTTGTGGGATTATAGATCTACAAGTCCATGCATTTGGTTAAACATGGCCTGGCCCAGGACACAAAGTTGACACCAGGACCCTGTCCACTTTTTGCCTTCTACTTCAGCTTCTTTCCCAGACACCTTGTCCTCCATGGGAGCTCTATATATCCAGCTGTACCTCCTTCTCACTCAGCAACCATAAAGAGGGTGTTTCTCCATCAATTCCCAGATGTCCTCAGATTACTCTGCCCTGGCCTGACTTGGGTCATATGCCTATTGCCAAACTGGCCACTGGACAGGGGCATGGAATAACTGATGGGTGAGGCCTTGCTTGTGTGCCCTTTCCCGGAAGTGGATCAAGCCACACTTTAGAGTTGCATGGACCAGGCATGGCAGAAAGACAGTTTTCCAGAAGAAAACAGTGTAGTGCCAGCCATAGAACAGGAATAGGGGGACAGGAAAAAAAAACAGCAGATAGCCATTATACCCTGAAATACAAATTTTGGAAATAGCAGACTTTGGCATGCTAGACAGAGACAGAGAACCAGAGACAGAGGAGCAGAGTGACTCTCTACATAGCTGTTGAAGGCATGATGCTCTCTCTAGGCTCCCATGCCTAGCTGCACCACTGCACTTTCTCACTGTGCACAGTTCCCTGGGCCTTTAGGTGTTCCCTTCGCTTCACCTGAAGCCGCCCATAGGCAGGGATGTGTTTTAATGATCTCCAAGCATTTCACATGGAAACTGCTCTTAGCAGCTACTCAAGAAGGGTTGTGGTATGAAATTTCAAGATGGAGAAGTAAGCTCTACCTGAACTATTCTTTGGGACATTTGCTTTAGAACTTAGGAAGTTGATCCAGGAAAAAGTTAGTAAATCTAGCTCTCTCTGAAAATAAAAATTAATAAATATCTTAGCATAGCATGACAGCGTTCATTATTCTAGGCTTGTTTTCCTAATACAACTATAAAATCTAAACAAGTTCCTGGAAAAAAATGTTATCTGGTGAATCAGATAGCTTAGGTCAGCAGAAAGAATGTGGGTTTGGGCATCAGATGGCCTCAAATCCCAGTTTCCTCATTTAACAGACTTTGGGAAAATTAGTTAACTTGTCATCTTCTGTTTTCTCATCTATAAGGATTAGTGGGCTGTATGTAATGTACCTGAACAGTCACTCAAAAAATGTTGGCCCTACTGGGCTTCTGTAGTCCAGTATACCTACTATGCCTACCTACTATGAGCTACCTTCTCAGGCCACTAAGGGACCCAAGATGGCTCTGAGGACACCCTGGCCACTCAACAGTGAGATGTTACTGCTGAAGGAAGCAGCTGTGAGAAACAGAAGAGTGGCCATCAGGCTAGGAAAGACTGGTTTCCTGGTTCCTCCTTCTCTGTATGCTCCCTGTTCCATTATTTTCTGTTTCTTTGTGAAATCAGAAGACTACACAGGTAGCCTAACTCCCAGTTTCCCAACTTGGAGGACAGACTGGTATACAGAAAAACATAATTCTGTAGAGAAGGAGATTAGCTGACTTAAGAATCTTTCATTGTTCAACACCCGCCTATGAGTGAGGGGTCAGTTGGGGGGAAATAGGGGATGGACGGTGGGGGGTGGGGAGCTGGGGAGAGATAGCAAGGGGAGAGATGCCAGATGTAGGTGATGGGGAGGAAGGCAGCAAATCACACTGCCACGTGTGTACCTATGCAACAATCTTGCATGTTCTTCACATGTACCCCAAAACCTAAAATGCAATAAAATAAATAAATGGGAAAAAAAAGAATCTTTCAATCCAAGGAGCACCCTAATTCATCAGTTTATAAATGCCCTCAACATTTCTGTTACCTTCCCTTCTTTGTTTATTGTACTGAGAGGCCCCCTGCCATCCTTCTTTAGAAAATTCTGCCTTATTTCCAGGGAAGATTTCTCTCCTCTCTATCAGTTTTCCAATTGTCTTTAAAGGTAGGGCAGATATCATCTTAACGTAAACCAGACAATTTAATAGCAAAGAAGAACCTGACAACCATGAGTCAACTCCATGAGAAAAAAACATCAGTAAAACCAATTAAATGGTGTACTAAATTGGCTGGACATTTTATCTCATGAAACAAAACTTATTGTACCATTTAGTAATGACTCATATGTCAGTGTGAATCTCCACCCTCTATGATCACTTCCCAGGTATATCATCCCTCCCTGCTCTCCCAACGCACACTCATCTAAGCTATTAATTCAGTCTTATCATCATTTTTTTTTCTCTCCGACACACTCATCTCAGCTATTAATTCAGTCTTATCATCATGGCTATTTTTTTCTCCTATTACCATTGCATGATTTCACTTTCTTACTTTCTCATGCCTAATTTTCTTTCTTTTTCCAATTAGTTTTGTGCTTCTTTTGTATGAGTCATATTTCTGAGTATAATTAACAGGAAACTAGGCTTTGCTTATCAAATACTTGCTTGCCGAAATTCCAGGGGCACCCAGAGCAGGTAGGTAAGTATTCATTACGCTTTCATGGGTAGAAGAATTGCCCTGGATGTTTGGGTGTTGAGGGAGGGGCACACTGAAAATAGAAATAGGAGATTAATAGACCTAATTGCCCTCAGAAAGATCTGCATCTTTGATTACAGGGGTGTAATCAAGGCAGAGGTGTGGGTGGGCATGCAAGCAGATGAAAATCTTTCCAAAAGAGAGTGACCCTCAGCTGGTATCTCTTCCCATAGTTACTGGACTTGGCTGGATGAAGGACTAGTCAGAATGGGCAAAAGTTGTAGTTCTAATTCCAGTGATTTTCTTCATAAGCAAATTAAGGTATAATTAGGGAGGTCAGGCTATACATAGGGAGGTTGCTCCATTCTTTTAGGTGGCACCCAAGTTTGCTACCGAGCCCAAAAAGTGGATGCAAGACACACTCACATGTTTTCTCAGAGCCACCAGGCTAGCTGCCTGACTTTCACAAACCTGGCCAGAAAGATCTCCATGACCTTGCTGTCAGAGGTGAGGTCACTGCAGAGTTCAGCAAATGGTTACCAGGTAGGTTCCTCTCCTCATAAAGAGGGCAGGCAACCCTGTCTGCCACCTGACCCATCGCTGGTGGCACAGGGTGATCCCAAATAGGATATGTACCAAGAATGTCTGATGATCCTCTGTTGAGCAGACCCCTTCAGAGCTTGTACCTGAGAGGCTCTATGCTTTTTCATTATTATTGCCTCCACTCCTGCAGGTACAGAATGTGCATAAAATGATAGGTCTGGAATGAAGTGCCGGGAAGACCTAAATCTTAAAATGGCAACCATATTTGGCCAATGTAGGGAAAATTTCCTATATTATCCATTAACGGGAACTGCCACAATTGTGGGCTGCCTCTGGAGACACCCAGTGATGAAATCCAATCACCCAGCAGCAGAAAAGCAGGATGCAGAAGGATTTTCTTCCGTGGGGCATGCGTGAGATGGATTGTAGCCCCCACCACACACATAGACTTTTCTTGCAGAAGTCGCTACAGCTCATGAAGAATGTTTTGGGTAAAGTAACCTGCTTTTCAAGAAGTTAGAGTGTAGATCTGGGTCTGAAGTTTGGCCTAAAATGTGGTTCATGTGGGAGGGAGGCTGATCCCTTCTCAGGGGACAGACATGTCTTCTGCCCAATGGGATGTTAGGAGGTTAAAGAAGTTTACCTGTATGGAGATGCAGCATTCTATTTCTCCATAGCTGAACTCAACAACTCACGAGCTTTTGTTTCTTCTGATACTGGGTGGGGGGTAATGTACTCTTGACTCTCACAGGCAACTTAGTGACTTCCACGTTTAAACCTCTGGGAAAATGCTCATGCAATTCAAAGCTTGGGTATGTAATCAACAGTTGCATATGAGCAGACTCATTTTGATAGAGGAAAGAACTGTTCTAAGATATCTGCTACACCTGTAAGCAAAGTCCTTACCCACCTGCACACACTCCAGCAGAGAAGGAAGCACTAAGCATTGGTGCTGGGATGGGGAATTTGAGGGCCTTCTCTGCAGAAGCTCACACTCAGGGAAGAGGAGTACAAGGAGGTGATGGTCTGGACTTGGAAAGGAAGTGTTGTTTTCTTTCACTTACTGCAAAAAAAAAAAAAATTGCAAAGACTGACAAGGAGCGGTGGCTCACTCCTATAATCCCAGCACTTTGGGAGTCTGAGGCAGATGGAAAACAAGGTCATGAGTTCAAGACCAGCCTGGCCAACATGGCAAAACCCTGTCTCTACCAAAAATACAAAAGTTAGCTGGGCATAGTGGCGAGCGCCTGTCATTCCAGCTACTCAGGAGGCTGAAGCAGGAGAATCGCTTGAACCCGGGAGGCAGAGGTTGCAGTGAGCCAAGAGAGCACCACTGCACTCCAGCTTGGGCAACAAGAGCGAGATTCCATCTCAAAAAAAAAAAAAAATTCCAAGACTGGCATCTTCTAAACTAGGGCAGATTAAACAAAAAAGTGAACCAAACTTCTTTAAACAAGGGATGAATGTATACATTCTGGAAGAAAAAGATCAGGTAAATCAACTCTGTTTAGGCCATCATCCAGAGCCTCCTGGAGCAAATGTGTTGGTTTTGAGACTTGCTGGGGGTTCTGGGGCTGAAGGTACTGAGGAGGGTAATGGACAGCCTCCCAGATGACTGGCCTTTTGGATGCCTGTTCTCCATGTTTCTTCCCTGCAGTCTTAAAGGAAAGCACTGATGTAGGACTTCATTCCTTCATTGCCCACAGTCCTGCTGAGGAAGCCATGGCACCTTATGACAAGGAGAATAGACTTGGAGTCATAAAATCACATGGCATGGTTAGGAAATGGTAACATCTTAAGTGTTACTACAGTCTTCAGTTTATAGTGAAAAGCAGAATAAAATTACAGGTGAATCTTGAAAGAAAGCAAGTTCAAACCACAGAGAGTGATGATAGAGAGCCTTCTGCGAAACATGCCAGGCGCCCACTGAAGGGTTTCCCTCAGGAAAGTGGTGGGGCCACACTGAAGCTCCTGTGAAAGAGGGTTTCTATTCGGGACTTAACAATGAGAACGAAAAAGGAAAAAATATTAATGAAACATGTTTAGTGGGTAATACAAAGGGCTTACATTTCTAATGAGATATGGGGCAGGATGGAAATGGGGAGTCAGGGTGGTCCCACGTCTCTTGGGTGCACGTAGGGAGATTGTAATCTAAAATGGGGCATGGAAGGCAGTGTCAGCTGAGAGGGGTAGAGATGGAATGGGGAGACAGTGAGATCAATGTGGGAGAAGAGGAAGCTTGAGAAAGGAGGGCTGTTTGTGCCCCAAGCTCCCTTTGTCCATAATGTGTGCATGGAAGGGGGTAAAGGCAGGGATGGGATCATCCGGTACACAAGATTTTGATTCCTTGTTACTGTTCTGCTCCTTCCTCCTGAAGGGAGAAGGTGTGGAAACATGGAACTGATGATGTTATATTTTAACATAACATTGTGCTGTAAAGGCAGGTCTCTCCCTTCTCCTTCTCATCAGTGCAATCGATCCTCTGGTTCCCTGTCGTCCTTCTTCCTGTTCAGGTACCACAGTCTGTCCTTGCTTTCTGTCTCCTTGCAGCCAGCCACGTGGGGAATATGGCTCTGAGCTCACACACACCAGAGTGCCAAGGACGGATGCAGCTGGCAGATGGAGGCTGTATTTACATCCTGTGGCTGCCATAACAAATGACCACAAACTCGGTGCCTTCAGGAAATTGCAGTTCATTCTCCCACAGTTCTGGGGGCTGGAAATCTGAAATTAGAATCACTGGGCTATATAATCAAGGTGTCAACAGGAAACCCTTTGGTGGCTTCCAGCATCCTTGATTGTGGGGATGCTATCATCCAATCTCCTGTCTTCAAGGCTAGTGTCTTCCAACCTCTCTGTGCTCTCCCTTCAAGTCACCTTCTCCTCTAAGTGTTATCAAATCTCCCTCTGCCTCTTGATACAAAGAGTACATGTGATTGCATTTAGGACTAGAACCCACCTGGTAATCCAGGAGACTCTGCCCATCTCAAGATTCTTAATTACATCTTTAAAGATCCTTTTTTTGTCCCACAAGGGAACATTCACAGATTTCAGGGATGAGGACATGGCTATCTTCAGGGAGGCATTATTCAGCATCCCACAGAAGCCCTGAGCACTGGGAAAACCTGTGTTCTCAGAAGCCTTGCATTTAGGTAGGCTTTGGACACTTGCCTAGCCATTGATAGAATATTTAGGTCTCTCTTGAAAAGAAAGAATCTTTGTGGCTACACTGCATTGACCAGAATCCTAGAAAGAAGGAGTCTTAGGCTTAGAACCCTTTCTAGCTAATTATGATGCCTATAGACTTCTGTTAGAGGATCTAGAACTCATCAGTGATGACCAAAGGCCAAAGAATGAGCATTTTTCTTAGGGTATGTGTCTCATGACAGTAGGGAAAAGCCAAGGACCAAAATCCACTTGTGCTGGAAGCAGCATCACAGCAGGTCATCTTCAACCCCTGGTCTCCACCTTCGCAGCCTCCTAACAAACAATCCCCTCTGAGTGGTTGAAGAAGGGTAAATGTGTCTCAGGTCTTCTTCTCTGAACTGCAGAGGGTCCTGTCTATTAGAAGTGGTCACGGGCTGTGAATGAAATTCATCTTAACCACTTTTAGGTCATAAGATTTGTGTACACGTCTAATAACTTAAAGACTATTTTTAGCGTTTGTTTTCAAACTATAAATGAGTTCAAGCTTTCACTCAACTGACCTAGAAATAAAATTTTCTGGAATAGAGTTCTTCTGTATTTTGAGGGCTGCATTTATTCCAAAAACAAACTTGTCTTAGCTAGGGTATAAAAGAATCCTGACTACATTTACTGTAAAGAACACAGTACAGGGATCGAAGAGACAAGTCAAACTTAAATTATGAGGCTTTTTTTAAGTTATGTGAAAGCCAGGCGACAGACGAAGACTGCTAGTTACAAAGTCTTCGCTAGTGGCATTCACGCCATCAACTCTTTTTAAACTTGCTTGTGAAGCCTGTTTATCTCATTGACTTTCTGACTTCCGTGATACACATCTGAGTGTCGCTGTTTGGAAGCCGTCCACTTGTAGCATCTCATATCCTCAGACATTTTCATCAAAGGTCACTGTCTTTGTTGTTTTGTTTTGTTTCCATTTGTCTTCTTTTTATTTTAATTTTTACTTTTTATTTTTGAGACAGAGTCTTGCTCTGTCGCCCAGGCTGGAGTGCAGTAGCACGATCTCGGCTCACTGCAACCTCCGCCTCCCAGATTCAAGCGATTCTCCTGCCTCAGCCTTCTAAATAGCTGGGACTACAAGCATGTGCCACCACACCTGGATAATTTTTTGTATTTTTAGTAGAGGTGGAGTTTCACTGTGTTAACCAGAATGGTCTCCATCTCTTGACCTCATGATCCACCTGCCTCGACCTCCCAAAGTGCTGGGATTGCAGGCATGAGCCACCACGCCCTGTCTGTCTTCTTTTTTTGTATAGTAAAACATATATAACATAATTTACTGTCTTAATAATTTCTAAGTGTACAATTCAGTCATGTTAAGGATATTCACATTGTTGTGAGAACTTTTCATCTTGCAAGACTAAAACTCTGTAACCATTGAACAACTCCTTATTTCCCCTCACCCCCACAGCCCCTGGCAACCATCATTCCATTTTCTGTTTTTATGAATTTGACTTCCTTAGATACCTCATATAAGTGAAGTTACATAGTATTTGTCTTTTTGTGACTGGCTTATTTCACTTAGTAGAATGTCCTCAAGGTTTATTGGTGTTGTAGGATGTATTAGAAACTTCCTCCTTCTTAATGCTAAGCAATATTTCATTGCACACGTTTACCACATCTTTATCTGTGCATCCATCAATGGACACTTGTGTTTCTTTCACCTCTTGCCTACTGTGAATATTGCTGCTAAGAACATGGGCATGCAAATATCTCTTTGAGATCCTGCTCTCAATTATTTTTATTATATATCCAGAAGTGGAATTGCTAGATTATATGGTAATTTCATTTTTAATTTTTAGGAGAAACTTTATGCTGTTTTCCATAGCAGCTGCACCATTTAACATTTCCACCAGCATTGCACAAGCGTTTCAATTTCTCTACATCCACACCAACACTCACTATTGTGTGTGTGTATGTGTGTGTGTGTGTGTGTGTGTGTGTGTGTGCTCATAGCCATCCTAATGGTTATGAGGCAATATCTCATTGTGGTTTGGATTTGTATTTCCCTGGTGATAAGTGATGTTGAGCATTTTTTCCTATGTTTATTGCCATTTTTATATCATCTTTGGAGAAATGACTATTCTAGCCCTTTGCCCATTTTTAATTGGGTTACTTGGGTTTTGCTGCTGTTGAGTTGTAGACATTCCTTATATATTCTGGATTTTAACACCTTGTCAGATACATGATTTGCCTTTCACTCT
Organism: Sapajus apella; assembly: GCF_009761245.1. NCBI lineage: Eukaryota > Metazoa > Chordata > Mammalia > Primates > Cebidae > Sapajus > Sapajus apella. Next base: position 8,061,102 of record NW_022436948.1, read on the forward strand.
GTGCACTTTGATGCACAGAAGTTTTAAATTCTGATGGAGTCTAATTTGTCTATTTTTATTCTTGTTGCCTGTGCTTTTGGTCTTAGGCCAGTACTTTTTATACTTTATGTGCACACGACTCATGCATGGACATTGCCAAATGTGTATTCTGATTGAGCAGATTTTAGGTGGGGTCTGAGATTCAGCACTTCCAACGGATTCCTGCGAGATACTGATGCCACTGGACCACATGGAACACCCTTTACTAACCAGGTTCCAGAAAAACAGAGACAAGGGCCACCAACACAATTAGCCATAAGTTATTAAGTATTTTCCATTTTCCAGAGGTTCTGATAATTAAGCCCTTGACATAATACAAAATTTAATTTTCACAACTCTATAAAATCAATATTTTATTTAGCCAGCACTTTTATGGTTCCAATCATTGAAAACACAACCAAAACTAATGCCAATGAAAAAGGAATGTTAAAAAAACATCACAGGGAAGTCTAAGGGTGAGTGGGTGTCTCCTGGACTGTTATGGGCTCCTTCCTCTCTCCCTGCTCCTCTTATGCTCCACACTTTTTGGTTTGTTTTCTCCTGTTACAGGCGAGATCTCTCCTGTGCAATGGAGATCATGGCTGTCCATAGTGTTTTAGCTCATGAGCCTAGGAGAGTCAGGGTCTCACTCATCATCTGTAAATAAGAGCCCAGAGAAGAATTCTGATTGAATTCTAACTTGAATCACATTCATAACCTTGAGCCTGACTCTGAGGCTAAAAGGATGGGTCACTATCACTGGCCGGGCCTGAGTTTCATGGCCCCCTTCATGACCAGAGAGGTGGGATTTGTGGCATTGGTAGTGCCTCTCCCAAGCACCGGCTGATGCATGGCTGCTTCTCAAGGAAAGGGATGCCGAGCAGACAAAAACAACAGAAGCTAACAAATGTGTCATTGTCCCTACTGTACTGCTATGGACTCAATATTTGTGTTCCCTCCAAATTCGTATGTTGAAGCCCTCACCCCCAATGTGATGATATTTGGATGGTGAGACTTTTGGGAGGCTGATAAGGTTAGATGAGGTCATGAGAGGTCTCTAGATTGGGATTAGCATCCTTATAAGAAGAGGAAGAGAGACCAGAGCTCCCTCTCTCATCACCATATATGGGGATACAATGGGAAGGTGGCTGTATGCAAGCTAGGAGAAGAGCATTCACCAGGAGCTGAGTTAGCCAGCACCATTATTTTGGACATCCAGCCTCCAGAACTGTGAGAAAATAAATTTCTGTGGTCTAAGCCACCAAGTATATGGTATTCTGTTATAGCAGTCTGAGCTTATTAGGACATTTATCAATGAGAAAATTGAGGTTAACAGAGTTTCAGTAACCTGCCCTAGTTACAACTGTAGTAAGAGGAAGAGACAGGTATCCCCAAACTGTGTGACAAGTGCTGTTCAGATGCATACCATAGGGCCTGGAAAACCTGACTTCTTGCTTAGTTACTTTGTGCTCACAGTGGCAGAGTAAGCCAGTAACTGTTGGGAGGATTTGATGTCAACTCTGTTGGAAGAATATTCTTACCTGCAATGAAAGGAATCTCACCATTGCACCATATATTTTATTGAATAAGCTTTTCTTGAAATCCTGTAATTGGTGATAAGAATAGAAAATGTCTCTCCTAATACAGGATTCTCCTATTGAGAATAGACCTAGTATTGGACCTAACCAAGTCAGAGAGAGAAGGATGTGTAACAGAATAGAGAAATAGCAGGTATGAGCAGGGAGCAGGCTCTGAGCTGGACTCCTGGGTCTCCAGGCTCCTGACCCAAGAATAAAGCAACAAGGTAAGGTAGAGGGGTAGGAGAGGCAGAATGGGGGGTTTCTTACAATGCTAAGATGGTAAGTTTGAAGTTGCTCCTAAAACATGGAATAAATATGAGATTATCATTTTTGGACTCACCAGCTCTTTCCCTGCTATCTCCAACTCATTCCTTAGATATCAGTTCAAATGTCCCTTCTTCTTGTAGTTCCTCCTTGACCTCCAAATTGAACCAGCCCCATCCCCATTTCAGCCTTTCCATACACCCTGTGTGTGTCTTAATTAATGACCAGCTCCTCCACTCAACTGGAAGCTCTGTGAGCTCCCCATTATATCTAATACCTCAAATGCCTGGTATATAGTAGATGCTCAATTAATAAATCCTGAATTATTATGTTTTAAAAGAAATGTTCTATGATATTTTCATCAGTGAGCTAAACAGCTAAAAATAGCATATAACATGATACCCTTTTAACTAATTTTGTGGAAATATAAACCAAATTATTTATATTGGTTATTAGTTGGTGGTGGTATTGAGGCAGGTTTTTTGATACTTTAATGTTTTCTAATTTTTTTCTTCAGTGAAAACTTTACCCCACAATTTCTAGCAAAATAAAAATAAAAAGGGGGGAAGCTGTTGTGTACTAAGTTACTGTGTTTAAAACTAATCAGCTGTTTCTGGACATTAATTCAATGCAGAGTTTCCAGCATTCTTAATCCTTAATGCTCTCCATTATAGTCACAGAAATGTCCACCTCATTTAGTGAACATTTGGCAATGGCCAAGGATCCTGCACACTAAGGTTTGTATTTGCATCTGTCATTTGCATTTGTGTGTGTCATTTTCTAAAATGTTACTATAATTTCAACAAAGTTTGAATTGACCTTTGAATCACTTTACCAAATGAGAGAGTAAGACAAATGTCTCCCAGTTTTGTACTTCCTAATAAGATAGCTTCTGACTGTGACATGTCATTAAAAAGAGATCGCTGTCTTCAGAAATGCCCGCCCACCTCAAACCTGAATTAAGCTTATAAGACAAAACAAATGAGGGAGTTAAAAGTGAATGTGGAAATAAGTCCAGAAAAATATGGAACTAAAGTTGGAGGGAGGGTGTATTGATCTGTTTTCACATGCTGATAAAAACATATCCAATACTGGGCAATTTACAAAGAAAGAGGTTTATTAGACTTACATTTCCACATAGCTGGTGAGCCCTCACAATCATGATGGAAGGCAAAGAGGAGCAAGCCACATCCTACACAGATGGCAAGCCTTGGGGCTTGCACCTGCTGAAGCCACAGCCTAAGCTCTACATTGGCCTTTTTCAGCCACAGCTGGAGTTGCTGGGATGCAGGACACCAAATCACTTGGCTGCACACAGCATGGGGACCCTGGGCCCAGCCCACAAAACCATTTTTTCCTCCAAGGCCTCCAGGCCTATGATGAGAGGGGCTGCCTCTGACGTGGCCTGGAGACATTTCCCCTATGGTCTTGGGGATGAACACTTGGCTCCTCACTACACAAGTTTCTGCAGCCGGCTTGGATTTCTTCTTAGAAAATGAAATTTTTTTTCTATTGCATTTTCAGGCTGCAAATTTTCTGAATTTTTATGCTCTGCTTCCCTTATAAAGCTGAATGCCTTTAACAGCACCTAAGTCACCTCTTGGATGCTCTGCTCCTTAGAAATTTCTTCCACCAGATGTCCTAAATCATCTTTCTCAAGTTCAAAGTTCTGCAGATCTCTAGGGCAGGGCAAAAAAACACCAATCGCTTTGCTAAAACATAACGAGAGTCACATTTACTCCAGTTCCCTACAAGTTCATCATCTCCATCTGAGACCACTGCAGCCTGGATTTCATTGTCCATATTATTATCAGCATTTTGGTCAAAGCCATTTAATAAGACTTTAGGAAGTTCCAAACTTTCCCACAATTTCTTGTGTTTTTCTGAGTCCTCCAATCTCTTCCAACCTCTGCCTGTTACTCAGTTCTAAAGTCATTTCCACATTTTTGGTTATCTTTTCAGCAATCACCCACTCTACTGGTAGCAATTTACTGTATTAGTCTGTTCTCATGGTGCTGATAAAGACATACATTAGACTGGGCAATTTACAAAAGAAAGAGGTTTATCAGACTTACAGTTCCACATGGCTGGGGAGGTCTCACAATCAAGGTAGAAGGCAAGGAGGAGCAAGTCACATCTTACATAGATGGCAGCAGGCAAAAAAAAAGAGCTTGTGCAGAGAAACTCCTATTTTCAAAACCACATGTCTTGTAAGATCCATTCACTATCACTAGAACAGCATGGGAAAGACTGCCCCCATAATTCAATCATCTCCCACCAGGTGCCTCCCACAGCATGTGGAATTATGGAAGCTACAAGGTGAGACTTGGGTGGGGACACAGAGCCAAACCGTTTCAGAGGGGCAGGGTATTTTTCATTCTAATTGGAAGATAAGGAGAGACATATACAAAATAGTATTGCACCTCAATACTTCTATCCTAATCATACTTTGAGAGTCCCTATTCTATTTGCCATCATCAGAAAACCTTTCCCTGAGACAAATAGCAAAATAGCTGAGACAGATTGTCCACTATGGGCAAGACACATTGAAAAATATTTCATTTATTTGTAGAATTCTAGATTTAAAACCAAAAAAGGTAAAGAAGATTGGATCTGCAGAGATTGACTAATTAGATAAGTTACAGTTTGGGGAAGGATAGATTTGAACCAGGGCATGCATCAGAATCACCTATGCAGCTTTTGGTGGTCAATGAAAACACCTATATATACTAGATATACTTCATAACTACTAAAATAGAATGCCTGAGGGTGAATCCAGGCATATCACATTTTTTTTTTCTTAAAAAGAAAGAAAGCTCCATTTACCAGGTGTGGTGGCATGCACCTGTAGTCCCAGCTACTTTTGAGAGGCTGAGTTGGGAGAATCGCTTGAGACGAGGAGTTTGAGGCTGCAGTGAGGTAGGATCACACCACCGCACTCCAGCCTGGGTGACAAAGTAAGACCCTATCTCTTTAGAAAAGAAACAAAACAAAAACCACACACAGAAGAAAAGCTCTGTTGATGATTCTGGAATATACCTAATTTACCTGATTAAAAATAATTCATCTTGAATGCTTTAAGAAATATATTTCCCATAGACATAATTACCACTCTCTTGAGCATATCCATTGGTGTCTCTGAGAACCCATGAGGAACATCAAAGCCATATCCCACTGGGAGGAGAATGCTGACTGTACTTGAAACTAGATAATAGCACATGAACTTCCATGTTGTCAATCTTCTCTAATCCCTTTGAGAAGTAATTGAAGGGTAAATTATGTAATAAGCAAGAAGCCAGTAATAAGTAATAAGCAAGCAACTGAAGCAGGATATTAAAATGTTCCTTGAAGGTATAATAGTTATGCAGTTCCAAACGAAAATGCCAGAACAAGAAGCAAATCTCAACAGATTTAGACCCAAAATGAAAAGCAGATACAATCCCCATGAGCTCCTCATCGCCACAGGTGTTCAAAGGTGGACCTGTGTGGAGACAAGAAGGGCTTTGAAGATAATTTATTTGCCAAGAGAAAAGGGGCAAGAGATGGGGGGCAAGACACAGGTTTGATTCCTCCTGAGTCTTCCAAGTTTCCAGAGACCAGCTGGCTGGCTTTCTTTCAGAGGATACTGAGGCAAGGTGGCTTTGTTGATGAGCCTGACACCCGGGGAAAGGTCACCTGCAGGAATCCCGCCACTTGCCCAGCAGGCGTGGTGTAGAGCCTGCTGGTAGATGAGGAGTCTGCTCCACTTTAGCTTTCAAGACTTCCCCTTCTTCTTCCTTGTGCCCCACACCTGGAAAAGCTGCAAAGAAAGCCTGGGACTTCCCCCTTTTGGCCCTGGCAGGTGGCTCAAACCATGCAAGTATGTGCCCACTGGCTCACTAGGGGTACATTTTAGCCTGCTCTATCCCTTAACCACCAGGTCAGTGTTCTTTCCTATTCTCTAAGCCATTTTAGACCTGTTTGAGAGACTCACTCTGCCCTCCCCAGAGACCGCAGTTATGTAAGTTGTGACGCTTTTTGTACCCTGTTAGCTTGGGTATGGATTGGATTATGGTCATCTCTGTCTGCGCATTCAAAATAAACTTTGGGTGGGGGTCAATCTGCACTGCAGGGAGCTATAACACTGTTTGATTGGGACATTAGGACAAATTGCCCTTGGCATGAGAAGTCACAGGGATTGAGGACTCCTGAGGTCTGCAAAAAGTCAGTGATGAGCTGTGGTAACAGACATCACCTCCTTCAAGGGATTACACAGCAAGAGAAGAATCTCTTAACAAAAGCAACTTTCCAGATAAATAAATCAGCTTTACACACTGCCCAGGCCGCTGGGGTGTGATGCCAGGCTTCAACAAGACCTGTTAAGGGAGATTCTCCCTCTCTTCTTATTACATTTCTGTCCCCATGCTTCAGACAGCCTACGCCAAATGATTCAGAAACAAATAAAAACGATGACTCATAGAGGAGACAATCAATCCCCCCAAACTCCCTTCCCAAGAAGATATGCTTCAATCCCTTCTCTTTCTGAGAATCAGTATCTATCAATGGGACATGTGTATACACATTTGACATTGTATAGTAATTTATGATTTACAGAACACTTTCTCACATGCTGTCCCTTGATTTATAGCAGAATCAACACCTATTATAGCAGCATATATGTATATGTGACATTTTGCAGTGACTTATGGCTTATAAAACCCTTATGGCTTATAAAACACATTCCCATATGTTGTCTAGCATTTATAGCCACCAAATCACACAGTGGACTCATTTCAAAAATGTTAATCATTAGACCCTCTAGTCTTTTTTGTAGATGTCATTGCTGAAAAACTTCTCCCTTTTCTGTATTTGCATGGAGAGTTTTAGGATGCCAGGGTAGCTTCACAAAGTAGTGAACCACGGTAAGTGTCATTTTGCGGGATTCCCATTCTCATTCACAGTGGCCCAGATTCTCATTAGCATCCCTTGCCCCAGTCCCAGCTTAAAAGCATGCATGAATATGAATCACTGGGCAAGAGCAGAGCCCTGGGGTTAAGAGCCTGGGCAAGGGAATCAGAAAAACTGGTCCAAATTTTTGCTCCAACCCTTTGCCATCTTGTATATACTCCCATTCTCTGCCTCCTTTCCCTTATATAATAACGGGTTCATTAAAAGACCTGTGTTCTGTGGGTAGTAACTGAGATCATCTTACAGAATCCTCTGCACACCGCTGGGGCATGGTTAGCACTTACTCATTGTCACTTATGTTTACTGTTGCTGCTGGTGATATTTGGGGTGCCACTGATACCTGTTTCCAGAGTATTTGTTGATAATATTGAAGACAAGCACTGTAGCACACAAAGAAAGAACTCCCCCGTGTAGACACCAACTCATTTATTAATCATTTAACATAAAAACTAATTCCTTAATTTATTTTGACTGTGATATTTTCAAATTTTTTATAGTTTCATATTTCTGTATTTTCATATTTCTCTAACCTATAAGCCTAGTAATACATTTTTCTAACCTTTTGAAAATTTTAAGTTATTTTGCTTTTATCATGAACTTATAACCTATTAATAAAACCCTTAAAAATGTTCTACAAATTAGTTTCTTATTAAGACAATTGAAATTGATTTTCAGCCAGTTATAGATGATTTGGTCCAAAATGTCTTTGTCTAAACATGAATGTGTGAATGAAGAAAGAGAGAAAGAACTCATTATTCCTCCCAGCCTGTTATTAATCTGGATATGGACATGCATTTCAGCATATGCATCCTGGTTGGAATGGTGACTTACAAGTCTATGTTCACAAACTGAAAAGCAAAAGAGAAATTTCAGAAACCATGGTGGATTTAATGAGCTTAAACTGGTATGCAAACCGTCTGACAAGGAATGCGATTTAGGAATCTCTTCCACCTAGATATTAAGGAATAGATAGAAAATGAGGAGGTGTACCTGTTCATGGTACTCTTATGCAGGAAACAACTCCCAGCCACGTGAATACAGAAAAAGAATGAAACCCAAAGACAAAACTAGCATCAGGCACTGAGGACGGCAGCGTCACAGCACTCATTCACAGCACAGCTCACATAACGAAGCAGGGACAGCTTATTCTGCAGCAAAGATGCTGAGTATACTAATTCTAGAAAGCCTGACAAAGCTCTGACCAGCTTCCATTAGGCGCAGCATTTACCAGAAACAGCAGGGGAATTGTGATTCTCACATTGAATGAGACATGTTATCCCTTTATTTTGCCAGAAGTTCTGATTTCTCTTTTTGTTCAGTTCTGCACAGCTGATGTGGATAATAGTGTCTAGACTGAAGGACACATGAACAATTGTGTTAAATTACTTTTGAAGTCCGTTTCAGAATACAGACCTAACTGTTGACGTCTGTTTGTACATATGTTGCCATCATTTTTTTTTCCCATTTATTTATTTTATTGCAATTTAGGTTTTGGGGTACATGTGAAGAACATGCAAAATTGTTGCATAGGAACACACGTGGCAGTGTGATTTGCTGCCTTCCTCCCCATCACCTACATCTGGCATTTCTCCCCTTGCTATCTCTCCCCAGCTTCCCACCCCCCAACGTCCCTCCCCTATTTCCCCCCAACTGACCCCAGTGTGTAGTGCTCCCCTCCCTGTGTCCATGTGTTCTCATTGTCCAACACCCGCCTATGAGTGAGAACATGCGGTGTTTGATCTTCTGCTCTTCTGTCAGTTTGCTGAGAATGATGGTTTCCAGGTTCATCCATGTCCCTACAAAGGACCCAAACTCATCGTTTTTGATGGCTGCATAATATTCCATGGTGTGTATGTGCCACATTTTCCCTATCCAGTCTATCGTCGATGGGCATTTGGGTTGGTTCCAGGTCTTTGCTGTTGCAAACAGTGCTGCAATGAACATTCGTGTGCACGTGTCCTTATAGTAGAACGATTTGTAATCCTTTGGATATATAGCCAGTAATGGGATTGCTGGGTCAAATGGAATTTCTATTTCTAGGTCCTTGAGGAATCGCCACACTGTCTTCCACAATGGTTGAACTAATTTACACTCCCACCAACAGTGTAAAAGTGCCATCATTTTTTTTTGCAGCTGCTCCTCCCAAGCCTAGGAGTCCTAACAGCTCCCCACTGTTGCTAGCTCCAGAGTACTGCACTACCCCAAGAGTCTCCTTCCACTTGTTGTAGCTTTGTGAATGCCTTAATGTGTCCTCAATTGCTCCATTTGAGCATGTCATGTTTTCACCAGGACTCTGATACAGCCTCCCTTCTTCATTGTTTTAATAATGTAGAATAAAGAAAGAAGAACTGGCTGGGCATGGTGGTTCCTGCCTGTAATCCTAGCACTTTAGGAGGCTGAGGCAGGCAGATCATGAGGTCAGGAGTTTGAGACCAGCCTGGCCAATATGGTGAAACACCATCTCTATTAAAAATACCAAACTTAGCCAGGCATGGTGGCACGCACCTGTAGTCCCAGCTACTCAGGAGGCTGAGGCAGAAGAATCATTTGAACCTGGGAGACAGAGGTTGTAGTGAGCCAAGATCATGCCACTGCACTCCAGCCTGGGTGACAGAGCAAGACTCCAAAAAGAGAGAGAGAGAGAAAGAGAAAGAGAGAGGAGAGAGAAGGGAGAAAGAAGAAGAAAGAAAGAAAGAAAGAAAGAAAGAAAGAAAGAAAGAAAGAAAG
>NW_022436948.1:8070647-8093173 GCF_009761245.1 Sapajus apella
AAGAAAGAAAGAAAGAAAGAAAGAAAGAAAGAAAGAAAGAAAGAAAGGAAGGAAGGAAAGAAGGAAAGGAAAGAAAGAAGAGGAACTATAATTGTAAGCTATTTCAGGACTCTGGTTGGGCACCTCAATATATGTATTACACAATAACCCCAGGAGGAGGGCCTATTGTATTGCTGCTTAGCTATTCTGCTAAAACTACCACAGATAAAATCACATCTTTGATAATAATGGTTAGTATTCTTTCAAAAAGAAAATGAGTTCTAGAAATTTGAAACAAGTAATTTAAATTAGGTAATTATATTGTATTCAAGAATGAAAGATATAAGACCTGAGACCTTTAAGAACTACTCATCTGAAATCTGGGTGAGGAGGGAGGTATTGCCGTGATACCAAGGTAAACCTATGTCCGCAGCCCGTTTAGTGTAGATAACAGCAGCGGACCAAGCTTGGTTTCTCAGATTCAACGAGTGCCCTGTGGTGACATAAGATGGTCACATTAAGGGAACTGAACCCGGGTGAGGGAGATCCAAGGAGAGCTCTCAATGCTCTCTTTGTAACTTTTCAGTAAATCTAGAACTATTCCAAATTTAAAGTTTATTTATTTATTTAAAAAAACTAAGCCTAAGCAAATACAAAACTTTTTATATTAACAAATTTCATTCAGAATCATTTGACATGTACTCACACATTGATACCTAAAAAAACAGAATATTCCGAACAAAACTTAATTTTCAAAAGGGTCAATCTTATAAGCATGCTTTTGAGAAGCAGTCATCAAGGTTTTTTCCCCCTGCTTTATTTCTTGGCTACTTTTTAGATTTTATACCACAAACTTGCATCAATCTTATTTTAAAATGATATTTTATGATATCATAATATGTGTCTTATAGTATTTCATATATAGCATGTCAAGATATAGTGAATATATATTTCAATATAAAATATTTTGTATTTTAATATGGTATGATATTTTATAATTCATTTCAGTTTGAATTTTTAGAAATAAAAAAGCTCCTTGTGGGTAAATGAGTGTCCACTGCTGGGCATAGTTCCAGCCCCACCTACCCTTTCATCCTATAATAAAAGATCACTTATTGCCCAAATTTCCTTCTCAAGTATGGGGATCACAACAGGTTCATTTCAGTGGCCACAGCTTGGGAAACAGACTTCTCCCAATACCAGAGGGAATCAAGCCCCCCTCTTTCTTTCCCCAGACCTCTGTCTGCAGCATCTGTGATGCATCATGTGGATTTTGTGTGGGGTTTCTCCCTCCCTTTTCCAGCCACTGATTGTGCTGCTGGAAATGAAAAGCAGCCTCTCATTCTAGAAAAACGGGTGCCCCGTCAACAGGAGGTGCAAGGGCATTTGTAATAAGGAAGAAACTCACGGCTTAGCTGCAACAGAAGTGAGCAGAAAGTGAGGAATAGGTAGAAAACCAGGCTTTCGGTTCACAGCTAACATTTTTTGAGTGTTGATAAACAGCCAGGAACTAAGGACTCCAAGTGCTATACAAATGGTACCTCCTAGCAACCCGATAAAGTGAATACTGCTGTCACCATCATCCTCCTTCCACAAATGAAGAAACTGAGGTATGGAGAGATTAAATGGCAGTGAAACAAGAAGCTGGAATTTGAACAGAGACATCCTCACTCTAAGACAGGAGCTGCTAGCATCTGGGCTCTAATGATCATTCCCAATACCTGAACATGGGGTATCTATCCCAAGAGAAAAAAACATCTAAATAAACGTTTATTATTCGTTAAAAATATCATAAGGCCATCTTGTTTGCTTTTTCTGAAAGCAGAGCACATAGTTCCAAATGTAGCTTGAATATACTTAACGGTTTTAATGCACCTATTTGACAGTCTCATAATTTATTGAATTCACACATTTTTTAAAAAATCCCCTCGGAGCAGAAAATCAAACACCGCATGTTCTCACTCATAGGCGGGTGTTGAACAATGAGAACACATGGACACAGGGAGGGGAGCACTACATACTGGGGTCTGTTGGGGGGAAATGGGGGAGGAACGGGGGGGTGGGGAGGTGGGGAGAGATAGCAAGGGGAGAAATGCCAGATATTGGTGAAGGGGAGGAAGGCAGCAAATCACACTGCCACGTGTGTACCTATGCAACAATCTTGCATGTTCTTCACATGTACCCCAAAACCTAAAATGCAATAAAAAATCCCCTGAGGCCATTTTGGACTACAGTTTTCTCACCATCATCAACAGTGGTTTCTTCTCCTCCCGATTCCCTCTTCACATGGATTTGATAACAGCATTTGACCCTCATTATCATGTCTCATTTCCTAGGCAATCTGTCACGTGTATTGTTTATCATCTCATCATCAGAGAAAGACAATAGGTCTTCCTCATATTAAATCTTGTGCAAGAAGGCAATTGGTTTATGATCTATAACAAAATTGCTCAGCTCATTCTTGTGATCAGTCAAATGATGAACAAGTACTTTCTTCTCTGTGTTTTAAAAGGGAATTGCTTTCTGCTTTTCTCAATCTTATCTCCCTTGGCATCTCCACATGAAATTGATTTCAGCGAAAGTGGTCTATTTCCTGAGTCCTGAAACACAGGGTTTTCCTGCAGCTCCCGCCCTCATCTCTGTATGCCATTATCCTCCTCCCCTCAGGGGCTATTCCAGCCGAGAGTCATATATTCGAATTCCTATGGCAACCACTAGTTTATGTTCGTGCAATATCTCTTCTGGTGCTGTCCGGAACACTTATCATGGTCTCATACTCATTTAACTTTTTCAGTGTTACTGTGCTAAAATCTACACTCAGATTGTAACTTTCTTTTTTTTTAATTTATTTTATTGCATTTTAGGTTTTGGGGTACATATGAAGAACATGCAAGATTGTTGCATAGGTACACACGTGGCAATGTGATTTGCTGCCTTCCTCCCCATCACCTACATCTGGCATCTCTCCCTTGCTATCTCTCCCCAACTCCCACCCCCCCACCATCCCTCCCCTATTTCCCCCCAACAGACCCCAGTGTGTAGTGCTCCCATCCCTGGGTCCATGTGTTCTCATTGTTCAACACCCGCCTATGAGTGAGAACATGCGGTGTTTGATCTTCTGCTCTTCGGTCAGTTTGCTGAGAATGATGGTTTCCAGGTTCATCCATGTCCCTATAAAGGACCCAAACTCATCGTTTTTGATGGCTGCATAATATTCCATGGTGTATATGTGCCACATTTTCCCTGTCCAGTCTATCATCGATGGGCATTTGGGTTGGTTCCAGGTCTTCGCTGTTGTAAGCAGTGCTGCAATGAGGACACAAACAGATGGAGAAACATTCCATGTTCATGGTTAGGAAGAATCAATATCGTGAAAATAGCCATACTGCCCAAAGTAATTTACAGATTCAATGCTATCCCCATCAAGCTACCAATGACCTTCTTCACAGCAGAACTGGAAAAAAACACCGTAAACTTCATATGGAACCAAAAGAGAGTTCACATAGCCAAGTCAATTCTAAGCAAAAAGAACAAAGCGGGAGGCATCACACTACCAGACTTCAAACTATTCTACAAGGCTACAGTAATCAAAACAGCATGGTACTGGTACCAAAACAGAGATATAGAACAATGGAACAGAACAGAGGTCTCAGAGGCAACACAACATATCTACAACCATCTGATCTTTGACAAACCAGACAGATTGTAACTTTCTTGAGGCAAGGACTGGAGTCTGTCTCCGTGCCCTTCCTGGAGTACCTAGCATACTGCCTTCACCATATAGGAGGTCCATAAATTTGGTCGTCTATGTATTCACTCTAGATCTCTGGTGTCTCTCTGCCTCAATGCAGGCTTCCCAGTGGAGCAATAAGGCAGCCATCCCCTTCCCACTCCACATCCAGCCCGCCTGCAAAGCCTTCCAGCTCTGTTATTAAAACACCCAGAATCCGACCACTTCTCTCACTTCCACCGCTACCATCCTGCATTAATGCAACAGCCTCTTCAGCAAGGTCCTGGCTCCCCTGGTTACAAATCCTGTAGAAGATTCTTCATAGAGCAGCCAGAGTGGTCTTTTTAAACAGCTTTATGAAAATATAACTGATTCACATACCCTATAACTCACCCACTTAAAGTGTACAAGTCAGTTTTTTAGTGCATTTACAAAGTCATGCAACCACTACCACCATCAATATTATAATATCTCATTACCCCAAACAGAAACCCCACGCCCCTTAGTCCTCATCCCCTTATTCCCTACTTCCTCAAGGCCCTGGCTTTCACCAATCTGCTGTCTGTCTCACTGAAATGTCTGGACATTTCACATAAACAGTATCACACAGCACATGGCCTGCTGTGTCTGGCTTTTTGCACTTAGCATAATGTCCTCAAGATTCATTCATGTCATAGTACTTATCACTTCTTTACTACTTTTTATTACCAATTAATATTCCTTTGTATGGATATACCACATTTTATGTATACATGCATCAGCTAATGGAATTTTTGGTTGTTTGTAATTTTCAGCTATTATGAAAATGCTGCTATGAACATTTCTGTGTGGGTATGTTTTATTTCTCTTAGACATAGAAGTAGAAGTGGGATTGCTGGGTCATGTGGTAATTTTATGTTTAACCTTTTGAGAAACTTCTAGATTTTTTTCAAAATCAGCTGCACCACTTTACATTCTCACCAGCAATCCACAAGAGTCCCAATTTCTCCACATCCTTGTCAACATTTGGTACCGTCTGTCTTTGTGATTCTAGCCATCCTAATGGGTGTGAAGTGGCATCACATTGTGGTTTTGATTTGTATTTTTCTGACAACGAATAATGTTGAGCATCTTTTTGTGCTCAACGCCACTAGCCATTTGTGAAATGTAACATATATTGGCAACTTGTAAATATTCTTTGACCAATTGTCTATTCATATCCTTTGCCCTTTTTTTACATTGTATTTCAGATTCTGGCATGCATGTGCAAATCAGGCAAGATGGTTGCATAGGTACATTCATGGCAAGATGGTTTGCTGCCTCCATCCTCCCATCACCTATACCTGACATTTCTCCCCACATTATCCCTCCCCACGCTCCCTCCCACTATCTTTCCCCTAACCGCCCCCAATGGACAGCAGTGTGTGATGGTCCCCTCCCTGTGTCCATGTGTTCTCATTGTTCAACACACACCTATGAGTGAGAACTTGCAGTGTTTGATTTTTCTGTTCTTGTGTCAGTTTGCTGAGAATGATGGTTTCCAGGTTCATCCATGTCCCTACAAAGGACACGAACTCATCGTTTTTTATGGCTGCATAGTGTTCCATGATGTATATGTGCCACATTTTCTTTGTCCACTCTATCATTGATGCCTTTGCCCTTTTTTAATTGGGTGATTTATCTTTTTATTATCAACTTGTAAGAATCCTTTATATATTCTATCTGTAAGTCCCTTGCCAAATGTAAGATTTGCACTTTTTTGCCCATTCTGTCTCTTAATGATCCTTTTAAACATATCTCATTGCTCCTCTGGCATTCCTTCTCAATAGAGAGGGCCATTGTGAGAACTTTGATTTCTTGGGTTACTATTTGATCTGCCTCCCTCCCCATCACTGATCTGACCTCCACTCCTACTACCCCCAGTTCCCTCACTCCATCCCAACCATGGGGCCTCTTTGACATTCCTCCTGCCTTGAGACCTTTGCGTCTGCTATTCCCTTTTCTCCCAGACATCTGCATGGCTCCTTCACTTCCTCTAAGTCATTACTCAGATAAAAGCTTCTCAGAGGAGCCTTCCCTGCCCACCTCATTTGCCTGGCAACCACCCCTCTACCTTCGAGCTCCTCACCCCCATCTTTGCTTTGCTTTCCCCTGTAGTACTCATCACCAAACATTATCTATTGTGATTATTTATCTGTGCATTTCTCTCTCCCCCACTAGGCTATGACTCCTTAAAGCTAGGGTTTTATGTTTTGTTCATTGTTTATATTCTCATCACCTACAATGGGCTCGTAGGATTTGAAGTAATTATTGTGCTTCTGAAAACCTGCAAGGAAATCAAAGTTCTAACAGTGAAAACATATTTTAAATTCAATCAAAGAATGTATTTTATGAAGTAAATAAGTATGTTTTATGACACATAGCCTTAGAAAAAGAGGCTCTTCCAGACTTGTCCATTTTATAGTTTTTCATAGAATCTTGTTGCTTTAATTTGAACAGACTGCAATTGAGCCATCCAAAGGATACAATCATAGCAATCAAAAAGAGTGAGTGGAGGAAGAAAAAAATGAACATAGAAGAGAAAAAAAGAAATCTTGATTTTCCTTTATACTATAGAAGAGAATGATGCTGTTATATTCTTGGCCCATCCAGAAAACCGATTATGAAAGTAAACATAAATGGTTTTCTGGCTCATGGTTTAGAAGCACCTCTGTGTGTTTGCTCACTGAATTGATGTGATGTTTTGCTTTCCATGATATGGAAGCCAAACCAATAAAGCAATTTTATCTTCTCAATTTACTCATGTTGCTTTCTGCCTTTATTAATAATGAGCCCAGCTACTGGGTTAGTTCTGTAATTTTAGGGTAGATTGACAACTATCATTCTTTGTCGACTACGACACCAGCCACTTACCCCTGCAGTGTATAAATATCCAGCAACCTGTCCACAGGCCCTTCTCTCTCCTTATTATTCCTTGATCTATCTTGATTTTATTTGCCCAGATTTTCTACGACATAACATCATGTCACTTTGCCCATCTCTTCTCTTCTGCAAGCATTGGTAGAAAACCTTCAAGTCACTGCTTCCACGGCTCTCACGTGGTCCTGATGTCATTATTTCTCCCTAGATTCTTGCAGCAACCTCCTAACTGGTCTCTCCCCGTGCTTCCCCGCTACCAGTAAGCAGGCAACACTTCCCCACAAAGTAGCCTGAGCGACCCTTTTAAAGCCTAAGTCACAGGAGGAGCTTCACATCACCCCTCTGCACCCCCTTCCATTCAGAGCAAAAGCCATAACCCTCAGCCAGCTGCACCCACCTGCTCACATCCAGCTTCTCTGGCTTTGCTATCCCTGAACCATGGCAGGCACACATGCTCCCATTTCAGAGCCGTTGCACTCAACAGCCCTCCGTCTAGAAAATTCTTCTTCCAGATGCCTGCCTGACTCTCTCCTGCAGGTCCTTCGGGTCATCATTCGAATTATACCTTTTCTAGTAAGGACTTCTGTGATTACCTTATTTAAAATAGTTGTATCTCCCCTAACCCCAGAACCTAGCTAACATATTCCATGACCTACTTATGCTGCTGATGTTCTGTTCCTCTTTCCCGCAGTGCTGCGAGGTAAATGAGGGCATATCTTTTATCCATTCTCTTCACTACTGCTTCTCAGTGCCTGACACATAGTAGACACTCAATATTTTGTTGAATAAATGAATTAAATGTGTGAATGCACACTGGCTGCCTACATGGGTAATAGCTATAATGGCTCCTGAATAGCTTTTCCAGCACCACGGAAGAAAAGAGGTTTTCATTTCCCCTGGGTATACACTAAGAGGTGGAATTGTAGGGTCAGGTGGTAAACCTACATTTAACCTTTGGAGGAACTTCCAGGCTGTTTTCTAAAGCAGCTTCACCACAGTACATTCCCACCAGGAATCTATGAGGGTCCCGATTTATCTACGTCTTGGTCAACACTTGTTCCCATCTGTGTTTTCTATTCTAGCCATCCTTGTGGGTGGGAAGTAGTATCTCGCTGTGGTTTTGATTTGCATTTCCCTGTGGAAGACATCTGCTGGGTAGTCATCAAAGGGACACGGGGACACAATTGTAACAGTCTCAGGGATCCTGGGCTCACCTCCAACAGACCCTCAGCCAGAGGGAAGCATGAGACCAAGTTGAACATGGAGGGGCTGGAATGTAGCCACTGGTTCCTTTCCCTGGCATGATCAGAAAACACCAGTGAGAAATAAAGGAGACCCAATCCCAACTTGGATGCTAAGTCCAAACCCCAGTTCTTTCAAGCTCCACCTCTGGCAGTTGAGTGGGTTGAAAGCACAGGTTTATTTAAGAGTCTTCCAGGGAACAATTCCTGTTTGAATGGCAGGAATGACAAAAGTGTTATTGGAGGCCCCAATCTTACAAATAGTTCAAAAATCTCTAAGTAAATCCAGTTTGTCAGTTGCATTTTGGCTTCACCAACCTTACCATATTTTAGAGGTTACCTTCTACTAGAACTGAGGGACTTATACCAGACTTCAAACCTAACATGGCAAGGGAATGAAATGGAAACTGCTCAAGCTAATATTCCTATTGTGCGCACAAGTTGAAGGGTGTACAGCCTTTCCCTTCCCCTGCAGTTGCTAACTATTGAAAAGAACCACCAGGGATTATCTACAACCCTCTCCTTTAAAGAAAAGTTTGCCTTTGCCTTCCTGGTTGAAAGGCAGCACTTACGTCCTTGTGTTCTATCAATGCTAGACTTCAGGGAAGGACCCTCCAGCTAAGATGACAAATTGACTGTCCAGAAATAGTGTTCTCCAGCAGAGTTAGAAGGAGAGCATCCTGAATGAGTAGCTGCCAACATAACGGTGAGCAGCAACCCTCCACTCCCAGCCATCTCTTTCCAGCCTACCAGCCACCCTCTAAGAGAAGACAGGAACTGAGAAAAGGGAGAGAACTGTTGGTATCAAACAAGCATGGTAGGTCTTACTTACACTTGTCCTGAAGATCAGTACAAGCTGCTAGGATTCTGTGAGCCAGATTCACGTGAAAATAGTCCTGGATCCTCATAACTCCGTTTACTTGATTTTTTTTTATATCTTACTAACCATTACACCCCACTGTGTAGTTATTTCACTGTGCCTGGGCAGGTGTGTTATCTTAATAATGAGCTTAAAAATTCTTCAGAGGCAGAAACCACATCTTTTCATTCTCTATATTTTCCCAAAGAGTGCCAACCAAGCCCAGTGCCAGCTCCCCAGTGGATGGCCAACTGACCCTTGATGAATCAAACTCACCAGTGTTGCCTTCCTAGCTTCATCCACCCATGACACGTGGTCAAAACGTGTGGAAATATATGTAGTGTTAAGGAAATGAACATATAAGTGGAATGGGAAACTGAGGCAGTGCCTGCTTTTTACTAAGATGGGGGCCGTCAACTGATTTCCAAGTGATTATTTTCCAGATACCTCTAAGCATCTCTCTAGACAGCTTCACAAGGTAAGCCCACATCTTTCTACCTTTAAATACGTGAATCTGAGATGCACAGAAGTCAAGTTATTGGCTTAAAGTCATAAGACTATTTGGTTGTGAAGTTGACACAGATCTTTAGCCAACCCTCTCAGGCTTAGCCCTCTCAAACAAGCCACACGTGTTTTTAAAGATACTTTTATAACAAACCTTTTATCCCTTTCACAAGTCTAACTTGGTCTTCAAAAGCTGTCTCTGTTCTCTTTGCACTAATATCCCTTTGCCTTATGGTCTGCAGTCTGTTCAGCAGACCCATGGAGTGAACTCAATAAATATGGCCAACACGTGAGAGCCACTGGGGATACAGTGGAGCAGGAATCCTGTGCGAATTCACAAATTACTCATGACAGGTGAGCACAGTACCCCTTGTGTCCATGACAATGAATAGGTCCTCAGTGGGTCACACGGAGCAGCTGTCCTGGGATTTGCTTTCTCCTTCAATGTCCTTCCAATTTATCTCCTTCCCTGCTAGACATTCTTCCTTTTACTTCCTAGATTTTTTTTCCTGGGAAGTTAAAATTGCATTTGGGTGCTTGAATGGACCACCTGCCAGGTCATGAGCATTTTTAATTTTTTGGCTAGATATAAGTACTGCTGAGAGCCTCTTTTAAACAGATATTCTGTCTTCATCTGAGCAAGAGGCTGCTGATGGTTTCCATGGAGCGGACTGAGCTAGCAGACTCCAGAGGCTGGCTGGCAACCATTTTGTCCACATGCAGTCCAATCCCTCAGCAGATGGCCTGGGGGCGCTTCATTTTGGCCAACGCTGCCCCTGCACATTGATTCTGCGTCCCATGTCCAGATCAGGAAGTGTATCCAGAGGAGAGGAAGTCACTCAGAAGGGAAATCATCTTCAGCCTTATTTGAAGAAGTGATTTTCCAAGTACAAGTTCACGTTAGGATGCTCACCTCATCACACAGAAAATCCAGCATCTCATGACTCAAGCAGATAAACTGCAACCTGCTTATAAATCTCACCTCAGTTCATAAATTGTGCAAAAAATAATGATGTTTCCTGTTCCCACTACTTCTCTGGGGAGATTTTATGGCAAGAGCAATTTTCAAATCACAGTTTCTCTTTTCCAGACCAGGTTAATGCAGCATTGTTAACATAAAAAGGGGCTCACTGGTTTTTCTTTGCATCCTGAGGACTGTCTCAACAAAGCACCAGCTGTTTTTCTGAAGCTACCAAGTGTCCCCAAGCCAGCAGTTTGACAGCCTCAGAGGATGCCTGCGTCTAACGCAGAGCGTCTTCGTAAGAATGCTTTCTTCAGTCCACAAACTGTAATTCTCTATTCCTCTCCTACCTGCTCAGCCTGCCAGTAAATAGCCTGTTGTATTCAGCTTTAATCACAACTTGTTCTTGATGATAGGTTTTCTCCATGATACACTGAGCACAGCACCAACAATGACATTGAGTCTCAACATGGCTTCTCACGGGATGGGATGTTTGAGACCAACATACTGATGGTCTCACTGCATCCGAATTTGGACTGCATGCTCAGTCAAGGCAAAGTTCATAACTTTGATAAAAGTTCAAAAGCACATCAGTGGAGGAAGGGTGGCTTTCTCAACAAATGCTGCTGGGGCAACTGGATATCCGTAGGTAAAAGGAAATTAACCTCAACCAAAACTCACACCATACACAAAAATTTGCTGAAAGTCGACCATAGATTTAAAGGTAAAATGTAAAACTATAAAACTTTTATAGGATTACCAAGTAAACATCCTCATGACCTGGGCTATGCAACAAATTCTAGACATGATGTAAAAAACACAGTGAATAAAATAATAAATCTATGAATTGGTCTTAATAAAATTTAAAATATTTGTTCTGTGAAAGGTCCTGGTAAGAGGATAAGAAGACAAGCTGCAGTCTGGGAGAAAAATATTTGCAAACCACATTATCTGACAAGGGACCCATGTTAAGAATTATAGAAAGAAACATAAAAATTTAACAGTAAAAAACAACCAATCCAATTCAAAAATAGACAAAAGACATGAAAGGACATTTTACCAGAGAGACTATGCAGATGGCAAATAAGCACATTAAAAAGGTGTTCAATATCACCAACAACCAGAGAAATGCAAATTAAAACGATGATATCACTACATATCTATCCAAACAGCTAAAATATGAAATGGTGACAAGGCTAAATGCCAGCATTGCTGATGGGAATGTAAAATAGTGCAGCCACCCTGGAAAATTTGGCAGTTTCCTGGAAAACTAAATATACACTTACCATACAACACAGCAATAGCATTCCTGGGCACTTATCCTAGAGAAATGAAGTTATGTCCACACAAAAACCCACACATGAATTTTCACTGAAATTGTATTTGCAATAGCCAAAAACTCAAAACCATCAAAATGTCCCTCAACAGGTGAAGGGTTAGGCAAAACTGTGATTAATACCATAGAATACTTCCCAGCAATTTAAGGGAGGGAAGCATTGACACGCGTAGTGTAACAATTTGGATAGCTCTCAAAGGCAGTATGCTGACTGGGAAAAGCCAATCTCAACTAGTCATATGCTGTATGATTTCATTTATATAACATTCTTGAAAGGAGAAAATTATAGAGATGAACATATTAGTGTTTGCCAAGGGACAGTGGAAAGAGTACTGGAGGATATGACTAGAAAGGGATAGTATGAGAGAGGTCTTCAAGTTGATGGGACAATTCTGTATTGGATGGAACTATATGCACACATTGCACCATTATAAATACTCTAATTTTGATATAGTGCTACAGGTAGGTAAAACGTAATCATCAGGGAAGCCTGGTGAAGGATAAATAGGATCTCTCTGTACTGTCTTTGCAACTTCCTACAGATCTATAACTATTTAAAAATAAAAATATTGAGAAAATAAATAAGCCAAACCTTAGCATTTAGTTGATCCAGAAGCATGAGGAACCTTTGAGAAAAGGCAGGAATATGAGAGGAATATGTTACCACAATTTTTGTGTGAGCTGTGGGCTCACAGCTATGAGGTCATTGTGGGCTTCTCTGACGCTGCCAGGGTTCTCAGCACCTGGACAGCTTCCGAGCAGATGTAACCTGGCCAGGTGATGCTGCATTCTCAGCAGTGCTGTATGAAGTGGTGTGTCAGCTGTGGAGCTGCATGAAACAAGTCTGCAAGAAGCACGCCATTGGAGGCAAACCTTTCTGGAAAGCAGGGAAATGAAGAAAATTGAATTTGCCAGAATTCTCAAGAGGAGTAGCATACATAGCTGAGAGGAGTTCTTGGATAAGGTGCTGAGGGGACAGGCAGGTAAATATGATATCCGAGATTCAGATAAACTAAATCCCACCAAGTGGGCTGGGTCCCCTCATCCTTGGAGTTTGTACAGATTTGGGAGTGCTGGAAACCAGGATAGAATCCCTTGAGACTACTGAGAAGGAGGGACTGAGGCTGTGGCAGGTGACCTTCCTTCTGCATTGAGGCTCCCTAGAGACAGACCCACTAATCAGAGATAACTGATATGGAAGGGCACTGAGATATGAGCCTGGCACTATCTGTCAAAGCCACTGCTGCTGCTGAGAATAGGTGAAGAATCTCACAGGACCCAGCATGTCCCAACGCTTGTGCAGCAAGAATGTGTTTGTGACAACGACCAAGGGAAGAAATGCAGGCAACCGAAGCCCAGAGTCAGGCTTCCAGGTCAGGTTTATTCTCAAAGCAGGCCCTCACCACCTGTTAGCCTTCCCTTAAATAGAATACTCATAATTTTCTTATTAGGATCCTTGTGCATGCTACTGGTCCTACCCCAGAAATCCCCAAGGCCCTCCCATTTCATGATCCTTAGTTCAATCACATCTGCAAAGGGTGTCTCGCCACATCAGGTAACATATTTCCAAGTTCCAGGGATTGGGACAGAAATATGTTTAGAGATTGTTATTTAGCCCACCACAAATACTTAAAAATAAAACTATCAATGATAGTTTAATAAACGCCTGGGTGAGGGAATGAATAAGTATTTGAAATTAGACAATTAAGTAGCATTTATGAGGATAGGTAGGTCTGACTAAAAACAGAAACATCTATAGTGGCAAACCTACAGGGCTATTTCTTCATTCATTCAAGAGCCAGAATTATACTCTTTCTTTTGCCAACAAAGAACAAGGCATGTAAAAAGTAAGCACATGACACAAAATAAATTTCTAAAATTAATTGCTTTTCTACGTATCACTAACAACCAATTTAAAAACATAGTTGGGAAAGATTTCAGTCACCATCGCAACAAGGTAATCCATTTATGGGAAATCTATTAATACAAATTAATAAGAAATGTATGGAAGTCATATGAGGAAAATTTTTTAACTCTATGGAAGAATGTAAAAACAGGTCATTACATTGATTCTTTATGTTTCTGGATGGAAAGACTAGATATGGCAAAGAGAGAAATACTCTCAAGTTAATTAAACGTTCAATGCAATGGAATTGTTAAGATAGAACTTGAAATCCAATTCTCAAATTTGGAAAAATAACAAAGTTTTTGAAAAATAATTTTAATGAAGAATGGTTCTAATATTTTATCAGGTATTTGAGAATATTTATAAAGTCGTGAGAATTTCACAAATAATGGTTCTGGCTAAAGAGTGAGCAGACAGAGTAATGGAACATAATAGACATCTTGAGACAGTCCTGAATATATACATGAGAATTCAGTCTATTATGTAAGATGGCACAAAAATCATGACAAAAAGAAAAATCACTATTTGAAGTCGTCTAGAATAACTGATTAAATATTTAGAGAAAAGTATTAGAGCCCCAACTTCATACTATACTCCACAGCAAATTCCTAGTGGTTTAAAAAAAAAGTCAATAATGAAAAAAGCCTGGAGAAAAATGTGTTTGATCTTGAGATGAAAAAGCAAACTTCTGAGCATAAAAAATAATGAGGGAAGTCACAAATGAAAAAGAAATTCATAAAAATTTGAAATATCCATGTCAAAAAAATGAACAAAATATTAAATAACAAAATGAGAAAAGATGTGTATCAGAAATATTACCAATGAAATGTTAATACTCTGAATATATAAAATGGTTACAGCCCAATGAAAAATGGACAAGAGTATATTATGTAAGATGGCATAAAAATCATGCAAAAATCTTATATCTCAATCTGAGTGAGGCTGAACACTTTATGTGAATTAGTCATTTATGTTTCCTCTTCTGTAAATCTGCTCACTGTTGGTGAAGTTGTGATGCCTGTTTATATAGAAGCTCTTCTCTCCCTGGGAGCCAACACAAATGCATTGAACCACTAGAAATACTTCAGAAGATATTTTTATAATCATGCATTTTGGGAAAAGCATGGCTTGATCACAAAGGAAAAACATTTTTCTACAATGTATGGCATATGACGAAGCCACCTACAGTTGGGGATGTCAAGATGGGCTCAATGGGCTCATCTAAGTCAGCGTGAATCTTAACAGAAAATGCCCCTTAGGTAATATGATTTTGAGGGTAACAGCATCAGATAAATTCACTGTTTTGGTTATAGGTACCAAAAATCTGGAAATGTCAATTAATCTGGGGCAGGTCAGATCCCAGGCATTCTGGGAAAATGGTATTTTATCCCATGTACAAGTTTTCAACCTAAGGAAGCTTCAAAATTAAATAGAAAAATTTAAACCTGAGAGCTGAAGCTCATTAGTTTGTCCTCCCTGAAAGACATTATTAGCAAATGTATCAAGTTGAGCAGTGACAGTCACTGTCATCAGATCAATTTTTAATTTTGTTCTCTTCTAATCTATCCAGGTGTGTGTGTGTGGGGGGGGGAGTGACATTTGTGTGAGTGTGTAAGAGTGTGAATGTGACAATGTAGAAGTGGGTGTGAGTGTGCACAAGTGTAAGAGTGTATGTGAGTATAGCGGTCCCCCTTATTTGAGGGGCACATGTTCCAAACCCTCAGTGGATGCCTGAAACCCAGATAGCTCCAAGTCCTATATATACTGTTTTTTTCTATACATATATACCTATGATAAGGTTTAATTTATGAATTAGGCACAATAAAAGATTAATGACAACAACTGATAATAAAATAGATCAGTTGTTAAAATCATTATAGAACAATTAAAATTAGAATGATAATAGAACCATTATCAAAATAGAACATGCCAGCATTTCTCCTCTTGTGCTTTGTGACCCTTATTAAGTAAAACAAGCGTTACTTGAACACAAGCGCTACAATACCACCAGAGTGAACCATGGCCCTGAGACAGCTACTAGGTGACAAGGGAGATGTTGGCGCCTCCAGTGTGGATCCACTGGTCAAAGGAGAATTCACATTCTAGTGAGACGGAGCAGGATGGGGCAAAATTTCACTGTGCTACTCAAAACAGCGTGCAGTTTGAGATGTATGGATTGTTTATTTCTGGAATTTTCCATTTACTATTTTCAGACTGAAATTGACTGGATAATTGAAACCACAGAAAGTAAAGCCTTGAATAAGGGGGGACTGCCGTATGTGTCACTGTGTGCATGTGAGAGTATATGTGTGAAAGCATCTGTGCATGTACATGAGAGAAGATGTCTGCATGTGAGGTTGTGTGTTGAGGTCACATGTGCAGGAGTGGTTGTGAATGTGTGCGCTTTTCCTAGGTTACCAGTGTCTTTTTCTCAATTCTTTGGGGAGGATGTGAAACTATTTCTATTCTTCCCTGTCTCTATAGTCAAGTTCAGGAAAAAGCATACACCTAGAGCTATCTGATTTCCAGGAGTCCTGACGTGGAATCTTCGGTGAGCCTCCCCAGATAGCAGTGGGGTTGTTCTCTCACTATGAGTCTTAGTCTGCTCCTGCTGCCATAACAAAGTACCACACACTGGGTGGCCTGAAAAATAGACATTATTTCTCACAGTTCTGGTGACTGGGAAGTCCAAGGTCCAGGTGTCGATCAATTTGGTTCCTAATGAGGGTTCACTTTGTGGCTTGCAGAGAGCCACCTTCTTGCTGTTTCCTCACAAGACCTCTTCCTGGTGTGTGCACATGGAAAGAAAAAGAGATCTGGCATGCTTTTTTAGTTATGCAAAAATAAATAAATAAATAAGAGGAAGAGGAGATTAGGACACAGACAGGTATGCACAGAACAACAGATCCTGCAAAGACACCAAAAGAAAGTGGTCCTCTACAAGCCAAGAGCAGAGAGGCCTCAGGAGAAATCAATTCTGATGACATCTTGATCTCAGAGTCCCAGCCTCCAGCCTGAAAAAACACACATTTGTCGTTGAAGCCACCCAGTCTGCTGTATTTTGTTATGGCAGCCCTAGCAAACTAAGAAAGATGCCACAGGGCTTCCCACAGAGAAGGGACTGAGAATAAATTGTTGCAAAATAGGCTTTGTCACAAAGAAGGCTTTGGATCAGTCATAACTTTATCGAACATGTATTCTTCCCTATACCTTCTCTAGAAATGATTCTGTTAAATGAGTAAGAAGATGATCGATTGATAGATAGATACATGCATACATACATACATACATACATAGACAGATACATAGATAAATAGTTGGCAAAGGAAACGCTCACTATGTTTTCACATATCAGCCATTGCAATAGTTCCAGGCAGACTGATAAGGGTGTTGCCCTTACAAACTACAAACAAACCTAAAAGAGGAAGAACTTACAACTTCCTCAAGCAGGTAGAGGGAATTTTATGAGATACAAAAATGTTCGTTGTGGCTTATTCCAGTATAGACTTTTACTGCCTTAGGCAGCCTGGGGGGCAGCCTCAGACAAGTCACTCACCCCACAAACAAGTATAAGACAAGTGACTGCCTCAGCTTCTGCTTCAGGGGCTGTGCCCTAGAGCAGAGGAAACACTGCATTTATAGAAAATGCTAATTACAGGGAGAAATGAGCGATATGCTGTTTAAACACACAAAATGAGTGGTAATGACTTGTGCAAATATTTGCTAGCAAATATTCATCTAGAAGGTATGAAGCCATTGGCCAAGTTAATTTAGGTTATGTTTTATAGTGCCATATACCTGGAAATGATTCTTAGAAATTGTGATCTGATACACACAATTTGGAAAGTCATGAGGCTGGAATGGATCCAACAGTCAGTGTATAATTAGAATGAGTCTTTTATTACATGGAGATAATATTTGTGACAACTGTGAGCCAAGTCAGAAGGCCAGACTCTCCCATCTGCCTGCCCTACAGGCAAGGTAATGAAGACTTGAGCACCAGAGGAAAATCTGATCAGGAGAGACAGTATCCCTTACAAAGTGAAATGCGCAAGGTACCAAAGCAGCAGCCCAATTCATTTTGTTTTAATAATGGGAACACTTTTTATGCACACTTAAGTACACCAAATACACTAACTGCCCTTATTCGTATCTTATTAAAGCAATTTAAAATAGTAATTTTCCATTCTTTATCTTGAGAGAATAACTTAGGACTTCAATGCATATGTATTAGTTATCTATAACTAAATAAGTTACTACAAACTCCATGGCTCTAAACAACATACATTTATTAGTTTACAGCTTCTGTGAACAGTTTCTGTGAACTAATAAATGTTCTACGAACTAATAAATAATAATCCTGAGGGTCAGGATTTCAGTCATTGCTTAGCTGAGTTCCCTGCTTAGTGTCTTATTGGCTAAAATCAAGGTGTTGGCTGGGCTGTGTTCTCATCTGGAGACTTGACTGGGAAAATCCAACAATCCAAGTTGTTAGCGAATTTTATCTTCTTGCGATTGTGACTAAGCTCCCCAATTTCTTGCTGAATGTCAGCCAGGGACCACTCTCAGCTCCCAGTGCCCCCCACCACTTCCCTACCATGTGGCCTTCCCCATAGACTCCCTCACAACATGACATCCTATCTTCAGAGCCAGCAAGGGGAGCTGCCCTCTCTCTCAGGGACAGCCGAGCCCCTCTTTCAAGGGTTTTCACTGATTAAGTCAAGTCCTTCCTTCCAATTTCATAGTCAACTTATTTGAGATCCTAATTGTATATGCAAAATGCCTTGACCTTTGCCATATTCTATTGGCTAGAAAGAAGTTGTAGGTCCTCCTGTCACTCACAAAGAGAGGATCATCTAAAGGCATAGAGACCAGAAGGTAGGTCAATGGGGCTCACCATAGGGTCTTCCACTGCAGAGTAGTTCGGTGTTTTGTTTTTAAACTTAGCACTACATACTAGTATTTGTACTAAATTCTCATGAACATTGAGCATAATGTGAAAGGAAATAAAATTTTTGGACCCCAAATTCATTAAGTCTAAAAGAAAAGTCAAGCTGGGAACAAGATCACACAAAACTGCCTCCCTTTTTTTGGCTCCTAAGTAAGATGGCTACAAGATGAAAAACTATACACCTCCCCCATATTTTTGCCCACAGGAAATTCCTAGTGAGCTGCAAGATCTTTACTCTAAGGTGTTTCTGTTAAAATTTCACACTGCGATGTAAATGGATAGCTTATTTTTACAGGTATAGTCATCCTCCTGCCTACCAGACACAAATGCCTAACTGATTATTCCCTTGACCCATTTTGTCTGTTACCTTATGTAAAATGCTGATTCCCTGCATTTTTCTCTACTCCATTTGTCTATATCATCTTATGTTAAAAAAAATAAAATAAAATGCAGAGTCGCTAAGCCAGACAGAGGCATGCATGACAATTTTTCCCTACTCCTCTCTTACATGAAAATTGTGTACTTGTTAATATCCTGCCCTTTCCCCTTTAAATTTGAAGCCCTCAAAATCATCTTCGGAGAAAGGCATAGACCTGTCTCCCAGGCTCACATCTTACTTTTGGCAAATAAACCTCCTAAAATGACTGAGACTTGTCTGGTCATTTTTCTTGATTGACAATAACAACTAAAATGCTTGCATTCCCTCAGTACCCCTTGCATGTGTCCATAGAGTATTCATGGGATTGAATACTCAATCCCATGAATTGAGATGCCCTGCTCTCCAAGGAAACCTCATTATGTGAGTAATAAACTTCATCACACCCTCTTTGGTGGGGGGTGCAGCTTCATCAGACTTGACATCCAAGCCAAATTTAGGTGCCAGTTCCATTCTGTTTATGCAGGTGACCACAACAAAGAGACTACGTTGTATGTGGAATCCTCACCATCCCCTCAGAAAAAAGATTGTCACCAAAACAATGTGCTAGTGAGACCAAGCTGAGCGTATGACTCACCCCAGTAAGAAAGACCACCAACACAACAGAGTCTGAGCAGTGTCTTGGAAGGGAAAGGGTAAGGTCAGGGATATTTATGAAGTGTAGAGTTTAAGGTGAACATTTCAAAAAGAGAAGTGTTTATTATGCCTGGAAAAATTATCATCGTATAATTGCCTAGGATTCGTGGACACAAAAGCATAAACAATTGTTTGATGCTATCTGTTAATGTGTTTAACTTTTTTACTGGGAAAGCTACTCGGGAGGCTGAGGTGGGAGGATTGCTTGAGCCCAGGAGTTTGAGGCCAACCTAGGCAACAGGACAACACCTCTCTGAAAAATAAATGAATGAATAAATAAAATTTTTAAAGTCTGCTTGATGTTTATTTAATTTTTTTCAGGAAATTACTGAACATCTGCAAATAGATTTATTTGCAATGTTTAATCTCCTAGGCACTAGTTTTCTGGCATAATAAAGTTTGGTGATGAAGACAGTGGAATAGTGAGGGCAGGCCAAGGTCAATGTAGACACCAAATGTTATGAGTTTCGAGTTCCATGCCTGGGGGTATTTTAAGTGAGACACTTGAAGGAATGCCAGTCAAGTGAGAGTCAGTGGGAACTGAAGCTATAAGGAAAGGCCCTCTAGAAAAAGGAGCACTGGGTGGGGCTGAACCTCAGGGGTGAGTAGAATTTGTGTGGGACAGGAAGAAAGGCATCCCAGGAGGTGGGAGTGTAAATGTTGGAGTTAGAAAACGTAGCTGGTGTTGAAGACAATGTGAAGCCCATCCTTGCTTTGAGACAAAGCAGTCCTGGAACATAAGGTTGGACAGGAAGATGTCAGATCTTTGTCCATCTTTAATGAAAGGAAGACTTCCCACTTCATCCTTTAGAGTGAGGATTCCCCTGAAGGGAGCTTTGAGAATTTCATGAAACTGGTCATTTAGAGAGTTTAGTACTGCTGAGTACCTGGTGACCTACAGGGAGAAAGAATCAAAGGCAGGAATATCAAGTCTAGGAAGCCAGCATACTGATTCAGTTTCGAAGTCATAGAATAGCATTAAATGGACCTGTTTCTGCATCTAGGCATTTACCATTTTAGGTAGGGGGGTATCAAATATTTGACAGAAATCTTTGACAGGCAATACCCCCACATCTAAAATGATAAATAATAGCCAAAGAATATCCTGGAGTTGTCTAATATTTTATGTGAAATGTATTTCTAATTCTTTCTAAAAAAGAAATTTAGAGGAAGGTAAGGAGGAAGAAAAGAAAGAAGGAAGGAACGAAGGAAGGAGGGAGGGAGGGAGCGAGGGAGGGAGGCAAGGAGAGGGGAGGGGAGGGAATGGAAGGGGAAGGGAGGGGAGGGAAGGGAAGGGAAGGGAGGGAAAGAGGGAGGGAAGGAGGGACGGAGGGAGGGAGGGAGAGAGGGAGGAAGGGAAGAAGAAGGAAGGAAGAGAGGAAGGAAGGAAGGGAGGGAAGCAGGGAGGGAGGGAGGGAGGGAGGGAAAGGAAGGAGAGGACAAAGAAGAAAGCTTATTAATAAATGGTATTGGGAAAACTGGCTAGCCGTGTGCAGAAAGGAGAAACTGGACACCTTGCTGACACCTTATACTAAAATTAACTCCAGGTGGATTAAAGACTTAAACATAAGACCTAACACCATAAAAACCCTAGAAGAAAATCTCGGCAAAACCATTCAGGACATAGGCGTAGGCAAGGACTTCATGACCAAAACACCAAAATCATTGGCAACAAAAGCCAAAATAGACAAATGGGACTTAATCAAATGCACAGCAAAAGAAACAATCATTAGAGTGAATTGGCAACCAACAGAATGGGAAAAAATATTTGCAGTCTACCCATCTGACAAAGGGCTGATATCCAGAATCTACAAAGAACTAAAACAGATTTACAAGAAAAAAAACAAACAAGCCCATTCAAAAATGGGCGAAGGATATGAACAGACACTTTATAAAAGAAGACATACATAAGGCCAACAAACATATGAAAAAATGCTCATCACCACGGGTCGTTAGAGAAATGCAAATCAAAACTACATTGAGATACCATCTTACGCCAGTTAGAAGGGCAATCATTAAAAAATCTGGAGACAACAGAGGCTGGATAGGATGTGGAGAAATAGGAACACTTTTACACTGTTGGAGGGAGGGTTAATTAGTTCAACCATTGTGGAAGACAGTGTGGCTATTCCTCAAGGACCTAGAAGTAGAAATTCCATTTGACCCAGCAATCCCATTACTGGGCATATACCCAAAGGATTATAAATCGTTCTACTATAAGGACACATGCACATGAATGTTCATTGCAGCACTGTTTACAATAGCAAAGACCTGGAACCAACCCAAATGCCATCGATGATAGACTGGACAGGGAAAATGTGGCACATATACACCATGGAATATTATGCAGCCATCAAAAACGATGAGTTTGGGTCCTTTGTAGGGACATGGATGAACCTGCAAACCATCATTCTCAGCAAACTGACACAGAACAGAAAATCAAACACCACAAGTTCTCACTCGTAGGTGGGTGTTGAACAATGAGAACACATGGACACAGGGAGGGGAGCATCACACACTGGGGTCTGTTGGGGGGAATAGGGGAGGGACAGCGGGGGTGAGGAGTTGGGGAGAGATATGCATGGTGAGAAATGCCAGATATAGGTGATGGGGAGGAAGGCAGCAACTCACACTGCCATGTGTGTACCTATGCAACAATCTTGCATATTCTTCACATGTACCCCAAAACCTAAAATGCA
Source organism: Sapajus apella (assembly GCF_009761245.1). Taxonomy (NCBI): domain Eukaryota; kingdom Metazoa; phylum Chordata; class Mammalia; order Primates; family Cebidae; genus Sapajus; species Sapajus apella. The sequence goes on from NW_022436948.1 coordinate 8,092,784, forward strand.
ATTTTAAAAAACTGCAATTTTCTAAGCAAAATTAAAACTCCCCCCGAAAAGAAAAAAAAAGAAAGCTGAAACTTTACAAATTGAGAGCTGACATTAGTTTAAAATTGGTCTAACATTAATAACATCATCTAAAACTAAATTTTATTTTATTTAATAGTATTTCTTCTATAATAACATTTTCTTTTTTTTTTAAAGGAGAACATAATTTTATTTATTTATTTATTTATTTCCCTTTTATTTATTTTATTGCATTTTAGGTTTTGGGGTACATGTGAAGAACATGCAAAATTGTTGCATAGGTACACACGTGGCAGTGTGATTTGCTGCCTTCCTCCCCATCACCTACATCTGGCATTTCTCCCCTTGCTATCTCTCCCCAGCTCCCCACCA
>NW_022436948.1:8093273-8133340 GCF_009761245.1 Sapajus apella
GTGTCCATGTGTTCTCATTGTTCAACACCCGCCTATGAGTGAGAGCTTACATTTTCAATAAATATAAGGTGCAAATCTAAACCTGACTAGAGAAAAATACACCAAGAGGCACACAAGTAAAAAAAAAAAAAAAAAAAAAAGAATGTTTATTAACCCAGTGAGGCATGAGTTTGATGTTTTTAAGAATGAGAGGCAAAAAAGCATATAAGTGTGTCCTATGTTGGTAGTTTAAGGAACTTGGGACTAAATGTCGGTATAGCTTAGTCTGCTCCATTGACAATCTCACCTCGACTCCCGCTTAGCCACCAAGACGCCTTTCTTTGGCTCCTCTTGCAACTAGGTGGAATCTGAGGATAAGAGTTTCCACATTTTGGTTCCTCCTTCAGTGCCCATCTCCTCTGCATGGTTGAGAGTCCTGCCGCACACCTGGTTCTTTTCCAGGCAGGGGGTCAGCAGGTGGAGGAGCTCAGGGCCCCTACCTTCCACAGCACAAAAGATAACTTCCTGCAGACAAGACACATGAGGAGTGTATGAAAGTCAAAATAAAACATCGTAGTGAAAAACAGCAAGGCTCGCTGGCTCCCTGTGAAGTGGTAAGAATCTGTTCTTTGGTTTTAGATTCAAATCAATTCCTATCCAGAGGAATCCATCGGCTCTCCACCACCAACACCCATTCCATTTATTATTTTATTAATTCCAGTCATTTGTGTGTGAAACTGGGGGTGATCATACTTCTGGGCCTGTCTTCCAACTAAGTTCCTTTAAAGAACCATCCCAATGTCTTTTTTTTTTCTAAATAGAAAAGCAATCTACGCCTGTTATATAAAATACAATAGTAAGGGTAACAACTGCTCTTTTTTAGCACCTTCTAAGGGTCATACTGTGATATTTCAGAGGTTGTCTTACATCACCCTCACAATTAACACAGGTAGGTATTACTTATTCCTAATTTACAGATGAAACAACTGAGATTTAGAGAAGCTCAGAATTTGGCTATGACCATTCAGTTGGTAGGTGAGAATATAATCCAGTCACTCTGATCCAGAATGGGCACTCACTCTGTCCTGTTATTGTTGCAAAATGTGGGAAAGTCGGACATGCAAGCTCCCCGCAGTGCTGCCATGCAGAGGTGACTGCAGTTGTAGTTTGGAGACTATACCATTAATTTTCTACTCCTTTATTATTTGACCAAAAAAATTCATGCAGATGGGACTATATTGTAACTAGCATTTTTCCCATTTAACAGTATGTCTCAAACATCTTTCTACATCAATACACGAAGATCATTCTTTTTCTTCTGTGTACTCTTCCTGCAGCTTCACTGGTAGTGTCTTCTCTTCTGCAACCCTGGCCTGGAGGTAGTTGTGATCTCTCTGCAGCTTTGAGTTTCACCTCATCAGACTGTACCATTCCCCTGGCCTCCTGGTCATCGTCCTTAACCAACTCCCATCCACTGCCACTCATTCCTTGGAGATGTAGCTCTAGGTTTACTGACATGCTCATCAATGCTGCTGAGGATATCAACAATTCGAGGTTTCAATATCCTTGAGATCGATCCGTCTTCCAGTATTCTGTCTTCTCCATTCCCTGACTTCCTCTCTTGCAAAGATCTTACTTCACTATCCCTCAACCTCTTCCTTCCTAGACCTTGTCATCCTCATTTTATTTTGTTTGGTTTCGGGCATTTGACTTTCCCAGCACTACTTCACATTTTCCAACATCTGTCTTGCACTAACTCAATTTTGACTTCTTCAGCGCCAACAGGATCAACTACACTAATTCTACTTTAGTCCTTACTGATGTCTTTAGCCAACTCCCAGTCTATGACCAATCAAGAACTAACTCCAACAATTCCCCTGTTCCCCTCTAACTTAGTTTTGCTGACTTGGCATAACTGAAACACTATTAAAATCCTAGTCTACACTCATTACCCACCTGCACTGGCAGGGCTGCATAAGACCGGAGGAAAACTCAGTGTTGCAAACTGGCCTCGTTTTAAATGATTGGATAGTAATCCTGACTCAGTGCCCATTTAGAATGTCTTCTCTCTTATTCCAGAGGAACCCTTCCCAATGCTTAGCAAAGGCCAGTGTCCTACTTGCATTCCTGATCCCTCCTCCCTAATCAAGGACCTCTCTCCTGTACATCTTCCCACTTTCTCCTGAACCATTTATTTTTTCTCTCTTACTAATCTTTCTCATCAGCAAACATACATGCTATGACCTCTCAGGTCATAATAAGTAGGTCACCAAACAAAACTCTGGACCTTCCTTCCCCTCCAGTCACCATTCCACCATTCCTTCTCCCTTTTCTCCTCCAAGTAAAACTCCTTGAAAGAGCAAACTATTCTCATTGTTTCTAATCTCTTTCCTCCTATACCTCCCCATCTTTTCTAATTGGAGTAAAATTGGCAAATAGTAAAAGGCACATATCTTAAGTATATAGTTTGGTGAATTTTGAAAGATGCGCACACCCACACAACTCCCACCATGATTAAGATCATCAAGGTGGAGAGCTTTTCTGTCACTCAGAAACCTCTAGTGAGTCCCCACTCCCAAGAGCAACCACTGCTCTGATTTCTACCAGCAAAAGTTAATGTTGCTTGTTCTTTCATGTCACATCAATCAAATTATACTGCGTATATTATTTGTGACTAGCTTCTTTATACTCAACACAATGTTCTATGGATTCTTTTACGCTGTTAACCTGAATCAGTGGCAAACACTTTTGTGTATCCCACATTTTTCCCTTTATTAATTAAATTTTTATTAATTTCCTTTTCAATGATCACATGGATTATTTTCAGTTTTTGACTGGCATGAATAACCTCCTATAAATATTCTTGTGCAAGACATTTTGTGCACAAATATTTTCATTTGTCTTGGGATATACCTTTGAATAGAATATGTAGGTCATTTAGAAGGTGTATAGAACAGGTTCAGTGGTTTATGCCTACAATCCCAGCACTTTGTGAGGCCATGGCAGGAGGATTAGTAGGGCCGAGGAATTCAAGACCAGCCTGTGCAACATGACAAAACCCCATCTCTACAAAAATTAGCCAGGCATGGTGGCGCTCTCTTGTAGTCTCAGCTACTGGGGAGGCTGACATGGGAGGATCACCTGAGCCTGGAAAGGTCAAGACTGCAGTGACCCATGATTGTGTCACTGCACTCCAGCCTGAGTGACAGAGTGAAACTCCGTCTCAAAAAAAAGAAGGAGGAGGTGTATAGTTAACTTCATGAAAAGCTGTCAAGCAGTTTCCAAAGTGGTTGTGTCATTTCACGCTACCATCAGCTGTGTATGAGAGTTGCAGTTGCTCTACATCCTCACAAACATTTGATGTTATCAATCTTTTTAATTTTAGCTAATTCTAGTGGGTGTAAAATTGCATCTTGTGGTTTTAATTTGCATTTTCCTAGTGACTAATGTTGTTGAGCATCTTTTCATGTTCTTATAGGCTATTCCTGTATCTTCTTTTGGGGAGTTTCTGTTAAGAATTTTGCTCAATTTTTTAATTGGATTGCGGGTTTTTCCATATTGATTTGTAGGGGTTCTTTATGTGCTCTGGCTACAAAGCCTTTGTCAAGCATATGTGTTGCTAATACTCTCTCAGAGTCTGCAGTTTGCCTTTGCATTTCGTTAATAGTATTTATCAATAAGTAGCAGTTTTTAATTTTGCTACTGTGGTCATATGTTTTGCTTTTACCTTAAGCTGCCACTCATTCTTGAAATAAATTAAGAGGGTCTTCTGTTCTCATCTAGTAGTGTCCTTCCCTTAACCAATCCTGCAAATTAATTCCTTCAAATCATCTGTGGCCTATGATATGTGACCTGGGTGTTTTACTTCCACCCAGGCTATGCTTTTTCATATTCATTTCACATTGATGTGTGTCAAAAACATAGCAGTGTAATGACAGCTTAGCCTAGGACGGCACAATGAGCCCTCTCATTGCACAAAGCCCTCCGTGATCTCAACCTGAACAGTCTTTCCAACCTAATTTTATAAGCTTCCTTCCTTCAACCGTTAGGTTACAAGCCCCAGTCTTATGGTTCCTCTTCTTTTCTCACCTTCACATGTCTGGTTTCTTCTTGATCTTCAGATGTCACTTACATTTTCTGACCAATTTAGAGTAGCCATTATAGTTCTCTATTAAATTTCTCTGCTTCAGACTCTACAGATGCCACTATCAATATGTTACTTATTGCTTCATTGATGAACTATTTTTCCAACTCCTTTTGTTCTCCGACTCTAAGCTCCATGACAACAGGGTCCACATTTGTATTATTTCTTTGCTGTATTCCAGCACCTATAATAATGTGCTCAACCTATGAGTTGAATGAATAAATGAATGGGATGGTAGAATCCCCTCCCACTCCACAAAATCAACTATTTTGCTTTGTTTGCATTCAGTTTGTTTTGTTTTCCTTAAGCTAAAAGCATCTTGTTTTATTTTCTAGGTATAAGACAGCACTTGTTTAAAAATATTGCTGGTTCAGTCTAGCAGTCATTCTTAAGATATCTAGTTTATTTTTTAAAACTTACTTCTTTGATGTATTAATTATACATCCTGATTGTTTATTAATTCCATTTCTTCAAGCAGACACTTTTCCATTTATTGAGTCTTGTCTCTCTCGAACATTGTTAGAGATCAAATGTCTCAGGAAGAGGAGACATGATGGAGTAAACCTTACTAGTGACCATCATAGTCATTCCCCAGTAAACTACCCTTTAGGTTTCCCCTGAGACCCTGGCTGCCCCTGACTTCTTCCATCCCAATAAGGAGGCCCTGTATGCTGCCAACATCTGTGGAAGTATATGCATGGCCGTATCTTGGCTTGTGGCATCCTTCTTCCATCATGTCCCATCTGCTCTCAACCTTTTAGGGATTATAGAGCAGGTGGGAAAGGGCAGCATGCTTCTAATCCAGCATTTTGGAAACAAAGTCAATAAAACTTGAAATCAATTTCAAGAGTTTTCAAAAGCTCAAAGCTTAGGTTGAGGGATTCTTACTATGACTCCAAAATTAATTCACAAACCTGGCTGCCTGATCCACATGTAATTTATGTTGTCCAAAGAAATTATCCCTGAAAACTAAAGGGGTAAAACTTTAAAAACTTTGTTTTGAGATGTCCATGCTGTGATTTCATATTGGATATTGGTTTTAGCATTAAAATAGAAAAAAAATTAGCTAGGAGTTTAACCTTAGGTTACATAATCCTGTCTCAGCCACTAAATAAGCAGATGGACCTTTGACAAATCACTAGACTCTTTTTTTCTTCCTGTAGAGTCAGGGTCTCACTATGTTGCCCAGGCTGGTCTCGAACTCCTAACGTCAAATAATCCTCCCACGTCAGCTTACCAAAGTGCAGTACTATAGGTATGTGCCGCCATGCCCAGCCACTAGACTCCTTAAGTTTCAGCCGAATGACAGAAATTGGACCAGATAAACTTCAAAGTTACTTCCAATTCTATGACACAATAAAAAGTGAAAGGAAGGCTGAACTCAACTGACATTAGTCTAGTGCAATGCTTTGATTTTTGTACATAACTGTTAACCAACAGCTGAACCTTATGGGGTAGTAGTAATAGTCATGTGCTCTGTATAGATTTTGAGGGAGACCACTGATGACAGTATTTCTGGAAGTGTGTAATTGTCATCTTTGTAAAATTCAGCCTGGGAGGTATATAGGAGTAGTTAGAGATAAAGAAGCCAAAGGAAAGTGGCTAGAAATGGTCGGGATCTTTGAAGGAAAATCAGAAGTAAGTAACATGAAGGAGGCAATAGGAGTGAGGGAGGGAGTTGGAATGAGAAAGAGAGGGGACGATATATGAAAATCTAGATGGAGCAGTGGATTCAATGCTTTGCTTTGTTCCTCAAGAGAACAGAACTGTGAAGAGAATGAGAGGGAGGAGGTTCTATCTCCTGCTGAGAGCCCCTTCTCCTTTGGCAATGACAGGAATCAGGACTTTCTTTAATGCTTTGTCCTAAGGGCTTTGTTTTTCTCCCTTCTCTTAAGATTTGTCAGTGTCCTGGGCAGAACCTGTGTAGGAGATCAGTCAGAGAAACTATAGGGAAAGGAGCAGGCCTTCCGAAAGGTCAGAGGGTCTGTATATCTTCAGGGGAGAATAGCTGAAGGCAGCTGTTCTCTGACCCTGAGGCAAAGAGCAAGAAGTAGGTACAAGGAAGTGCAGGGGAATTTATCTTAAACAGGCTTGTTTACTTATGTTGACGAGGAACGCACCTTTGATCATCCATCTGTGTGAGGTTCCCTGAAATAAATATTAACTACCTGCAGATGGTGTTTGCCCCAGGCTTTCAGCATTATGCCTGCACTGAATAAAAGCAAGCAGCTCCAGCTTCTCAATGCTGCACTTTGGCTACGAGAGCCAGGCAGACCCCTAGCTGCTCTTACACGGCACACCTGTGTCTGAGTACTCCTTCCATCTGTCGCTCGGCCAGGGTCTGCGGGACAGACCCTGCAAACCTGTGCACTAGGATCATGTTGTGCAGGCCCTCCCAGTCTCCAAGGAGTTTGTATTAGTCTGTTCTCACGCTGCTTTATTAGCTTCTTTGTTAGGAGCATGAGAACAGACGAATGCTAATAAAGCATCATGAGAATATACCTGATAATAAAGCCATACCTGAGACTGGGTAATTTATACAGAAAAGAGGTTTAATAGAGTCACAGTTCCACATGGCTAGGGAGGCCTCACAACCATGGTGGAAGATGAAGCAAGAGCAAAAGGATGTCTTACGTGGTGGAAGGCAAGAGGGCGTGTGTAGAGGAACTCTCCTTTATAAAACCATCAGACCTCATGAGACTTATTCACCACCATGAGAACAGCAAGGAAAGACCCGGCACCCCATGATTCAATGACCTCCCATAGTATCCCTCCCATCACACGTGGGAATTATGGGAACTACAATTCAAGATGAGATTTGAATGAGGACACAGCCAAACAATATCAGAGTTTATGCATTGGCCAAGATGGTCTGGGAGAGAAGATGTACTTCTCATCCCAACAGCTACAGGCTTGAATGGCACAAAAAGGGAAAAGAAAGGATTCTCTCTTTCTCTACCTAACTGCTTGAGCTAGGACATACGTCTCCTGCCCTCAGACCCAGACCAGGACTTGCACCACTGATCTTTCTAGTTCTCGGCCTCCTATGCTGGGAATTACAACATAGGCTCCCTGGTTCTCAGCCCTTTGGGCTTAGATTGGTACTACATAACTGGCTTTTCTGGACAGGATGGTGTTGTCCAGGCCCTTCCAGTCTCCAAGGAGTTTATGTTCATTGGTGAGGGATGTTTTGGGAGAGAAGCTGTACTTGCCATCCCAACTTTGCTGCAAAACCCTCATGCTCTGATGTGGCTCCAGGGAGAGCAAAGGCTTACACACAGCCACCAGCTAGGCCGAGAATAACTTAATTCCCCACTCCAAATCCAATGTTTTTCCCCATGACACTAAACTGTCTCCTACGTAAAAACATGAACCACTGCATACTGGGGGTTTAACAGCAGCTATGGGTAGTAAATGCCTTGACGTCAAGGAGTATCTGTGACATGAGGCTTCTCAGTAGAGATGAGGATGGGGATCTCAGGCCACCTTTTCAGGGTGGCTACCCCCTCACCTGCTAGGGCCTGCACTGCACCTACCTGAGCCTGGTAACAGAAGCCTGGTAACCACCTGTCTTCATGGCCAGCATTTGAAGGGTTCCCATGGTCTCCCAGAAGACACAAAGATAGGCTCTTAACTACATCAAACTTGCCTTAGGTAAGTCTACCTGGGCTGTAAAGGTTAGTTACATGTCAATTTGACTGGGTCATGAGATGCCCAGATATCTGGCTAAACATTATTTCTAGGTCTGTCTGTGAGGGTGTCTCTGGAAGAAATTAGCATTTGAATCCATGAGCTGAGGGAAACAGATGGCCCTCCTCAATGTGGGTCAGCACTATCCCATCTGCTGTAGGCCTGGTAGCATGAAAAAGTGGAGGAAAGGGGGATTCTCTCTTTTTCTCTCACTCTCTCTCTCTCTCACTCTTTCTTTCTCCGCCTAACTGCTTGAGCCAGGACATAAGTCCCTTGCCCTCAGACCCAGACCAGTCCTTGCACGGTTAACCTTTCTAGTTTTCAGGCCTGAATGGTGGAAATCACAATGTTGGCTTTCCATGCCTTTGGGTCTGGATTGAAACTTACATCACTGACTTTCCTGGACCACTGAACCGCAGAGGGCAGATCACAAAATGTCTCAGCTTCCGCAATCACGTCAGCCAATGGCTCCATGTAAATATCTTTCTCACCTTCTCTCTCTTTATGTGTGCGTGTGTGTGTGTGTGTGTGTGTGCAAATGTGCGTGTACACATGTGTGTACACATGTCTCTTTATATGTGTGTGTGTATATAGCCTATTCGTTCTTTTTCTCTGGAGAACCCAGACTAATACATAGATCAGTGGTGATTTCTGACATGGAAGTAGCCATCCTGATGTGACTTATTTTGCTCTGTGAACAGGAAGAGGGCCTTCTCCTCTCATGGGCTGAGCACACACTCATGGGGGCTGTCTTCGGACCAAGATCATCCTTGTGAACACTGATTAGTGTGAAGAAGAGGTGAGGACAGGTGTGACGGAAGCAACATCTTTGTTCCCACCTAATACCTACCTGCCTTCTCTTCTAGTTTGGAAGGGTGACGTGCCAGGTCCTGACAGGAAGGCAAAAGCAGCTCAACCCCAGCTGCTCTACCAAGTACTCCACAGAGGGTGAGGAGGTTTCCAAACCAAAAAGGTTTACCTACCCGTAGTTTTTGGTTAAACCACATGAAACTGCCAAAATTTAAATTTTTGGACTTAGAAAAATGGCAATTCTATGTGGTTCGATCTAATAATGGCTGATATTTATTGAGCATTGTGCTAAAAGCTTGCTTATATTATCATGTTTAATCCTCAAAACAGCCATAAGTGTTAATACCGGGTGTTGCTATCTTTCTTAATAAGCGACTGAAGCACGGAGAGCTTGGATAACTTGCCCCAAACAAATCATGCAGCCAACAGTAGGCTGACTCGGGCCCCCACATGAGCTGCCATTTCTCAAGAAGCATGAGGACCCATCACCAAGCAGAGGAGAGACCAAGGGACACTGGAAAGGCTATTGGACAAAATCAGAAGGACAAATAGGAATGCTCACTTTCACCATACACAGGTGTGAGAGTCTACACCGCCTGCTGCAAGCTTGACAGGTGAACGGGAGAGAAAATACCTACATGTGCCTTGTCAAAGGACAATGAGAATGACACTCTGGAGGGGAAAGGACAAGGACCTGCCATCCCCTGAGTGATGGGAGCTTCAGATAGCTGCCACCATCTGTGGTCTTGACCCTTATGCAGTGAAGCACAGAACCTGACAATGCCGATGGGCTTTGTGGCCTGTGGACCTGGGCACTACCACCCTGCTGCTTCCTTGTGGGGAAGCCTGTGAAATGCCCGTCCGCAGAGGGAGGCTGCTCAGGGAGGTGCCTTGGCATTGCAGAGCATAGGGTCTCCTCTCATTTCCCTCTGTGATGCCAAAGTGTAGACATTGTCTGCCACAAAGCAGCTATTTAATGGAGAAACATTCTCTGTCTTAAGAAAAGTGCACTGTGGCAGCCTCTAGAACATGCCTCTCAGGCTCCAACTGCAGGGAACACCACCTACTAAGGTCTCCAGATGCGATGCTTTAAAATCTATCACTGCTGCATTTGCAGGAGGCCTTGCTTCCCCAGGGTTCCTCCCAGCCAGTGAGTGTTTTAGGTGACTAAGGTAGACATAGGGGCCCCCAACACCCTGCAGGTCCCTCCAGAGACTGCAGCAGGCAGTCCAAGATGCTTTCTCCCAGCCTCCCCTTCTTCTCTCTTGACATGGAGTCAGATTCGCATCAAGGCTTAATGGCCCTCCCTGCCTTCCCTGGTCCCCTCTTCATCTTCCCTCATGTGGTAGTTTCTCCTAACAAAATGCATGCAAATTTAATCCCATCTTGACCCATGCTTCCCGGAGGACCCTGACTAATACATAAGCTGACATGGCATGCCAGGAGATCCTTGGCCAAATTCCCTTTATGATTCTCAAGCTTCCTAATCTTTGCTACACAAATAGTGATGGTTTTCCTCTTTCTTTGGGGAAACTGCTATAGTCAGCAAATTGTCATTGTTGTACTTAAGTGACCCTGAGATATGAGTCCTTTCCCTAGAAGATAATTTACATGCTCCGTTACACAAAAAGCACATAACGCTTCAATGATGATTAATGCAAAGGTGCTGAGGTTTTTCTTTAATGCTACAGAGCATCTTAGAGGACAGAGAAGGCTCTGCAGTGAAACCCACTTGAAGGATGAAATGGAACTGTGAGATCGAGTTCAACACCTTAGCCCCAAGGAAGTCAAAACCAGAATCAGGACACTTCCTATTTGAAGCAACACCCACTATTGGGAAAAACCAACTATATCCACCACTCCAGACTGTAAGAAGGCCACTCATATCCTATCACACCTGAAAAGAAAAGCACTCAAGCAGGGGACCGAAACTAATGTAGCCATGTCTGCTTGAGATAATACCATTTGGAGCAGAGGAGTAAGAGGCAGCAGGAAAGCATTCCCAAGGTTGCCAAGACTCTTGGTATCCTAGAAATTCTACCAGTGTTTTAAGCATATCAGACTTAAAAGTGATCGGGCATAGCCCAGGAGAAGCATGCCACCCCTAATTTTTGGCCAGCACCTAGTATACAAGTCTGAGGCCACCAAACTACCCAATAGCAGATATTCCTGGGTATCGTGAGCTGATGGAGTGAGGATGGAACAGGTTCCCAGTCTGGCTCACATGGAAAGACTTTTCCAAAGCTCAGGTGTGATAGCAAAATCTGGATGGTTTAAAAGTTGCTTTTCCTTGAGAGTTCTGCCAGTCACAGGGACATAGCAACCCCATGCCACCAGACCAAGGAAACACCCCGGGAGACAGGCACAGATCACTCTCAAATGGGGAACTATGGCCAGTGCCCAAAGCTCTTAATCAGGCTGTCAACACGTGCAAAAGGAAACGAAGAATGCTCCTCGCAATCTCTATGATGAGGTTTGGAGTAAAATTATTTGTTTCCAACACAAGCTTATGATTCAGATCATTCATAGTAATTCTGCCTGAAGCCCATGGCATTTGTGCCACTGGCCAGGACATGGTCTCATTAATATTTATTTTTTGCTAGCTGAGGCAGTGATCACATAGTATTTGGGATTGTTTATAGGCAGGCTCTTGCCGATGTTCTGTTTCTAAAAGCTGGAATTAACAACCAGAGGAAAATGGCATTTATTCCTATTTCGAAAATGATGACAAGGGAGGTTAGAGTCTAATAATTTCTCTGAGGGTGTTAAATTGATGTTAATAATAAAAGCAAACCTGGACCACTAAAGCCTTACAGATACTAACTTTTATTATGAACATTAACAGTGGTAACTTTACATTGACTTTTCTAACATTCACACACACACACACACACACACACACACACACACACACACCCCACAATATTTCAAGCAAAATGGAGAGAATAAATTTACCTAAACTCAGTCCTGTTAACCTCTTGAATTCCAAAACCCAGCCAAGGCTCCATCTAGCCTCAAGTTTCTTAATTTCCTTCATAGCTACCCTTGGTTCCTGCAATCCCTCTTCTCCTAAAACAAGCCAAAGCATGTTCCTTTGTCATTAGGAAAAAAAAAGCCAAGTAAGCATGCATCACACAGGGCGGCAGCCAGAAGTTTCCAATGCTGAGCGTCTGCTGCAGTCCACACCTCTATCATGCAAAACCCACCACCCTCTAGTTCTGGCTGAGTCTATTTGTATGAGCTCTAGTCCAGCCAACAGGTGATGTCCCGAACCATCCTTGGGCCACCTTGCTTCTGGGGGCCCCAGGAAGACTCAGGGAGACCAGGTTCCCTAACGGATTGGTCACATGAACTGTGGCATTACTTATTTTCCTCCCATGGCACAAGATGGGCCTTTCTAACACCTTGGGTCTAAGAACGTGGAGCCATTATGAGTATTGAAATCACATGGATCTGGGTTCCAGCCCTGCCTCTACTCTCTATTGGGTAACTCTGGGAGCGTTGTTTAACTTCTCTAAGCCTCAGTTTCTCCACTTCTTAGGCGAAGATGTTACTACTACCTGTCTGGCAAGGTTACTGTGAAGAATAAATGGCAAGATGGATGTGAAGCAGTTGGCAGGATGACTAGAACAGGAATGCTGGTTGATAACAGGCATTATAGTTTTATTCTAACTCCTCTCTGCTTGCGTGCAAAAGCAAAGGCATTGAAGGCAAGACAAGCCGCTGGGTCTCACAGCACAACACTGGAGAAAGGTCTTCGGGTAAAGTGGGCCATGCCATCTACACCCGCAAAAGCAAAACGGGAGCTCTCTGACCTGCGTTGTACACACATGGCCAGCTCTGTGGCCTTTGTCACATGGAAAGTGTCAACTGCTATGGAAGCAAAGTGTGTTCTGAGAAAAAATACAAGCAGTAATAGTAGTATAGTAGGGTGCAGCAAACTGTGCCCACATCAGAGTAAAGTATCTACTGACAACTTCCTGGTAAACTTCTATAATCCAAGAAACTGTTGCAAGCCAACATTTTGGAAAGGTCAGCATCTAGCTATTCACATCATATCACTACATTATCTAGGCCAAGAGGTAGCAAGTGGGTTTTATTACCAACAGCAGTAGAGGGCTGCCCAGCTTTATGCTGAGAAGGACTCTGAGGCTCAGGTGGAGTGATGTCACAATTTACTGATGCCATTCATTTGACCGAAGAGAGGGGATGTCATGCTACAAGCACATCATCCCTTCCCTAGACAATTCAAACATTTAAAAACACTTATACAGACACACTATTTAGAAATGTCGTATCTTGATCAGAAAGGAGTCGGGTCATTCTCTTCAAACAGCATTGCTAGCGTAACTGTCAGAGGTGCAGAGAAGGCCTGGGAAGTCCTACCCCCAGCACCCCCTGAGGGTGTGTGTACAACCCTAGAATCCTAGCTGCTCCTCAGGTGAGCCAATTGGCTGCGGTTTTACCACCTACACTTGCATCAGTCAAGGGCACTGTTGGAAGCAGCCCCTAGCGCATCCTAGGAGCCGCCTATGAAGGACCACCCTAGCCCTGGAATTGGAGCTCACGCCAGGCCTCATCACTCACACCTTCTTCCTGGCGTTTCCCTGATCCTTTGGCTCATGATTCCAAATGCTGCAGGGTTGAGGTAACACCATCCCCCCTGTGATCTGCCCCAGATTCTTGCCCAGCTCTTCCAGCCCTCTGTATTATCTGGTTCTCCATCTCAGGCTTGTCAGAAGTCTTCTTATTGTAGCAACAAAAACTAACTCATAAGTTTTTTGAGTACTAAATATAAATGGAAAGAGGTTAACACAGAGTCGTCATACTTCCTTCCAGACCAGCTATTTGGACTTAAGTTCAAACCTGTCCTCCTTGTCCCACCCAGCCCCATATCCCCAGTACACTCAGGTGTCATCCACATTAAGGACAACAGGACTTGGTGGGAACAGCCGGGAGATGCAGGATGCCCTCCCAACTTCTGGCTAAAGCTGATTGGCTCCTGAGCAGATATTTAGTGTCTGGGAAGTCACCCTAGCACATGGGGTGCTAAACGTTCCCATCCCAGCCATTCAGTAAAGTCCCAACTGATCAACTGCTGTGTGCACAGTAAATGTGTGAGGAAGAATGGGTCAGTTTTGGAGACGATACTCAGAACGTCAAAAATTATGAACAGGACTCTAGAACACACTTCAAGTAAGGCGACAGAAAAAAACACCAGCACTTTCAAGAAAGTGATAGCTGCTATGCGTGAAACACATTCCCAGACATAAGCCTTTGAGGTTAACACGACTGCGTCGGAAAGTCACTAGACGTGAAAGGACACTTCTATGAAGACATTGAACATGGGCTTACATTCTGCAGGATAATTGGTTTCCTTGCACAGTGCTGTGAATAATGGGTGCTGCACTTGGTTTTACACTGCAACACCAAGCACTGTGGACGCCCGAGTTATCATTTGGAACTAAATGTCATATTCAGTCAACTCCAAAATTAGTTCTATAGCCGCGGTAGTGACTGAGTAAACAGAAAGGGAAGAAGGACATTTAGGAGATTTTAAATTCCTATGCTATAGTAAATTCCATCAAACTGGCCTCTTTGTCAACAATGTTTCAGAATAGCGAAAGAAGAATCATAGAAGAAAATAATAAAAATCAGTTCCCTTTTACGCACGAAATGAGTTACTGGAACTCAAAGGGTCATAAGGGTTTCTTTCATGTCTCCCCTCTTTCTGCATTCTGTCTTCCTATTTATGGTTTTTATAAATAAGCATGCGGGATGTTTTCTCCAAATAAATCCACAGATTTATTTAAGTGCATCTTATGTCATACTTGTCATGAGGGGGGAAAAAAACAAGAAGCATGTGGGTGCGCTATTCCACTACATTGCAACACTCACAGAACATTCTGACATTAGACTTGCAAACATTTCCTACAGAACAACAAAACCTCCCCATTTTTGTTAGTATCAACTTATAATAGGCTCCATTTCTCATCCTATGGGACCAAGTTCTCCATAAATTTACCAGGAGTGGAAACTTTTCTGTGTGCCCAGAATTCTCCAGTGCGGCAAGAGAGGTTGGCAAAAACTCCTTAGAGCTGACCTAGCCGGAACTGAGTGGAAGGAAGTGGCTTTAGCCTCCCACGTCAGGGGTGTGGGCAACACAGCGCCAAGTCCTGTGCGTCCTGACAAGGGCCGTGGAACGTGCCCGAATCCTCTCTGGTGGAGAGCAGCAGCCCTCATCCCTTTCTGTTAATGCTTCCTTCTGTTTTCAGCAATGTATTGATGTGGGGATCTTGAGTCACCAGCAAAAAGTGAATTAGAAACATCCTTTTCCAACTCCTGTCTTCCATATGAACCAAGTCTCGTTGCTGTATTTGAACAAGAGCAGGTGTTTCTAGCAGCAAAGAAGAACTTTCAGGTTACAAACTAGTTTTCTTCTTACCTTCTTTTAGACTTTTGAATAAATGTAGACACCAAGGAGGCAAGAGGTCAAAACACGAAAAAAGGACCAAAGAGAAGAGGGGATATTTTAGAAACCTACAAAGAAAATAAAGAGAAAAGAAGAGGCAAGAAGAGAAGCCTGTGAGAAGGGAAGCCTGTGAGGAGTCAGGACCCCAGGACCAGTTCAGCTGCAGTGGGCAGTGGGGGACCAGGACGGGGAGGGTTTGTTCCATTGGTCACTGCATGACAGAGCACAGCATTCCTGTGTGTGTGTGTGTGTGTGTGTGTGTGTCTGTGTGTGTGTCTGTGCACGCACATGTGCTTATTAAATATGTATGTAGACATATATTTTCACAGCTAGAGCTCATTAAGCATTCAGAATAGGTCCAAGCAGTCTCATGTTTTTATAAGCATCATCTCTTTTAATCCACTCAACAATCCTATGAGAGAGATACTGTTAAAATCACCCACTTATGGAAGAGGAAACCCTAACTGCTTCAGCGCCTTGCCTGAGGTTCCAAGGCTGCTAAGCAGTATTGATAGTCTAATTTTAACATAGGCCGCGTGTGTCCCTATATTTTAATTGTGTCATGCGTTTTAATAGCCACCCAAGGACATCCCTCCTCCTCCTGAAAGCAATAATTGGCCTGCGATCTTTTGTGGATCTTGCCCTCCACCCTTATGACTTCTAAAATCAAGTTCCCACCTTTGCCCTTGGCTGGGCTCTGCCTTCCCTTTGCTAGCTCCTAGATGATGGAGTGAATTTAAAACATCTTGAAAATGCTCAGGGTGTATAGCTCTGCTTTACCAAGCTGGTATCTTCACCTTCTACCTGCACTGGCCCAGAGCCTTAGCACCCTCTCTCTGAGTGCTCTAACACACAAGAGCAGGTGGTGGCCCCAACTCCAGGGGCCCTGAGCAGTGGTGCTAAACAGCTCAAGAACTGCACACCAATGCCAGGTTTTCTGAAGTATCATGACCAGCTATGTCCTGCTGAAGGCAGGAGAGGAGGAAAATAAAGCCAGCAGGTACGTTCAGCCAGCAGCGTGCTGATGTGCCAACAAGGCACCTGCAGACCACCCCTACCCCACCCCACCTCGGTAGCAAGGGCAGCCTGCTTTCAGGGGCTGGGAAAATCTGGCTGGAAGCATTCCAGCAGCGGTCCCAGACCCCAAGCAGGCACCTACCATAAGAAAGCTCAGCTCACTGCAGCTGAAGGAGGGCAATCTCCAACTCAGACCAGGTTTTCTTACTCGAAAATTGTAAGAAGTCCAGCTCCAGGCCCAAATCCCATGTGTGATCTTTCAGGTCCGATCACAATCAGTGACAAGTCTTTGCCTTGCAAGCCTCTCCAGGGAAGCTGCCCTCCCCACAGCAGTCTCGGTGCACAGCGAGTACACTGCATTCCCAGGAAGAGGGGGCTGCAGTCAGGGACTTGGGCCCCGCCTGGCCAGCCCAACTCACGCACATATCTGCACTCCAGGGCCCTCTACCAAGACGTCCTTATCAGGGTCCTTGGCTAAAGAACGTCCTTGTCCCCCTTCTCTCCCCAGCCTCTGTGTCCATAAAGAGGCAGCAGCCCTTGGTCTGGGACTCCTCTATAGTTTCCTATTGGCCAGGTCCATGCCGACTTTCACCTGGCACCTCTCCAGGGGAGAAATGGAACACTGCGGGGGTTAGGACCTCTTTTTCTGCCTGTTGCTCACGTTGTCATAGTAAGACGACAGAGGCTTGATTGCTGCTATCGGTTTAGCGCATTGTCCTCTTGACCACCTTGATGCCTGGCAGCTCAGCAAATGCTTTGGGTAGGAAGTCTCCTGGTGTTCCGTGCTCATTCTGACCCTGGCACTGGTACTTGACTTTGGGGACATGACAATTCCAGCAATATAGGATCCCTTCCTTAGTCATCATGATTGGGCATTTTCATTTCATATGATCAATTGTAAGCACTCAAATTTGATGAGGCAATGACCTCTCATTTGATTATCACAATCTCAGAAGGAGCTCAACTTCAAGAACAGTCAATTTTACCAATATTTCCTCATGTCACCAGCCCCAGTGGAGTCTCCATAGTCCAAACCACAGCACCAAACACAAAATGGATATCCTCACGTTTCCCTTATCCCCCTAAACCACGTGTGAACATCTCTGGTTCCAGCTTATCACCATAGCAACAGCAACACCATTTTCATCTGGGGCATTTTTTTTTTTTTTTCCAATGGAGTCTCACTCTGTCATTCAGGCTGAAGTGCAATGATGTAATCTTAGCTCACTGCAACCTCTGCCTCCCAGGTTCAAGCGATTCTCCTGCATCAGCCTCCCGAGCAGCTGGGACTACAGACACACACCACCATGCCTGGCTAATTTTTGTATTTTTAATGGAGACGGAGTTCTGCCGTGTTGGCCAGGCTGGTCTCAAACTCCTGACCTCAGGTGATCCACTTGCCTCAGCCGCCCAAAGCGCTGGGGTTACAGGTGTGAGCCGCCGCGCCCGCCTTCATCTGGGGCTTTAATCAGAGACTGGGGTCTCTGAGCTACCGCTCTTCATTCACTCATCACTACTTAGACTCTTTCCTCAATTTTTAAAACCTTTTTTGAACTTACAAAAAATGGTTGCAAAAAATAATACAAAGTACTCCCATGTAGGCTTTACTCAGATATATCAATATTTAATATTTGGCCACATTTATTTTTCATATTCTCTCTCTCAAAGTCTGTTGGTAAATGACTGTGTATACACACACATGCACACACATAATTTGTTTTCTCTGAACCTTTTGAGAGCAAATTTCATACATCAATCCTTTTTACCTTTTAATACTGCAAGGCATATTTCCTAAGAACAAGGATATTCTCTTTAAAAAGAAACCCATAGGTAACAATTCAAGAAATTTAACACTGATCAAATCTTTTGTCTAAATACAGACTGTATTCCAATTTGTCAATTGCCAAAAATGCCCTCTGTAGAAGTTTTCCCTCCAGTATAAGACCCAGTTTAAGATCATGAATAGCATGTATTTATTATGTCCCCAGGCTTTTAATCTGGAATATTTCTTCAGCCTCTCTGTAGTATGACATTGACATTTTTGGAGACTATAGGCCACTCATTTTCTAAAGAATTGCTCAAAGTACTCCTAATGTGTCCTTGTGCCTGGATTCAGGTACACCTCCTGGCTGGAAATCTACATGGTGACAATTTGTTCTTCTCAGGGCATCACATCAGAGGCTACAACGTCCACATGAATGAAGTATGTGGCAGTTCAATGAAGATGTTCATTTTGGTCACTGGGGCAAAAAATTGTGTAGAACCTCCACTGTACACTGACAATTTTTACCCTTGCTTTTACTTAGTGGCAAATAGGGAGTCTTTCTCTTTTTTTTTTTTTTTTTTTTTTTTTGAGATGGAGTCTTGCTCTGTCACCCAGGCTGCAGTGCAGTGGTGCAATCTCGGCTACAACCTCCACTTCCCAGGATCAAGCAATTCTCCTGCCTTAGCCTCCTGAGCAGCTGGGATTACAGGCACGCACCACCATGCTTGGCTAATTTTTGTATTTTTTTAGAAGAGACAGGGTTTCACCATGTTGGTCAGGCTGGTCTTGAACTCCTGGTCTCGTGATTCACCCGCTTTGGCCTCCCAAAGTGCTGGATTACAGGCGTGAGCCACCATGTCCTGCCAGGAGACATTTTCAGACCATGCAAATGTTATTCCATAGATTTAGCATCCATTGATGATCTTTGTTCAAATAGTCTTTACTATGATAATCAAAATGCAAAACAGTTTTAACGTTTTTTAAACAATATCCTTTAATCAACAGTCTAAAGTAGAATACTTGAATTTCTTTAACAACTAAAGAAACACATGAAATTAACCACACTTCTTGACTTCTTGACTTCCATAGAAGAACCTCCTGGACCTCTGGACCCCAAGTCTCATCTATTCATTGGGAGGGAATCCCCTGTAAGGCATGAGTTTCTCAAGGGGAACAGTCATGGGACTATGCTCCCAGCCTTTGGAAAGTCTCCACCATAAGTGAGCAGATGTTACTTTAAAAGGTGCCTCTGAGCTCCAGGTCCAAAGGCAAGACCATGTTTTCTTAATTTTGAGATCCAGTGATGTCAGGTGTTTCATTTGTTTATTGATAGCATCATAGTTACATATATTTACATGTCATAGTTTGTTACACATATACAATGTGTATGGTCCAAATGAGGGTAATTGGAATAGCCATCTCCTGAAACATTTATCATTTCTTTGTGTTGGGAACATTTCAGTTCTTCTCTTCACCTATTTTGAAATATGTAATAAATTATTGTTAACTATAATTTCCCCACTTTTCTATCAAATACTAGAACTTATTCCTTCTAGCTAGGTATATTTTTGTGCCTATTCACCAACTTCTTCATCCTCCCACTCCCCTCTCTCCTCAAGTGCTACTTTATTTTTAAGAGGCATTTGTGAATGAATATTAGTCCACATGTCATTATATAGAGATGACCAATTATTTTCACTTTCCCCAGATCATTTCAGTGGATGCCACTTGCCCTCGTGTAATTAGTGATAGCACTCTTTCACTTTCAAAAGTGACCTCCACAGAAGATAAATTATATCCTCACCTCCACTTATGGACTTATTTTTTCAAATACATATCTAAGTACTTATTCCAAGCCTACAGCATCTTTTACTGAAATGGAAATTACTTTTTCCCTGATTCTAAGAAGAATCCATATTTGTTGTGAAAAATACATCAGAAAATCCAGAGGAATAAGTCCAAAAAAAAAAAAAAAAAAAGCAAGAAAGAAAAAGGAAACTTATGCTTGGTCCAATGTATTTGCTTGTTTCCATTTGTGAGGTTGCTTTAATTTATTGGTACTTTCACATCCAGTTTCACATTTGATTTTCGTAGCTACACTGTAACACAGCTGAGCTGCGATTATTATATTTTCCTGTTTTACAGCTGAAAACATTGAGCTGAAGGATTTTGAAGCCCAAATATTCTGCCTCAAAATCTTGTTGTCTCTCTACTCTGTCTCATTGCCCAAGAGACACATGTGAAGGGAAACACACGGTAATGATTGTAGAAGCAATAATACCTAAGATTATTGAGTTCTTACTAGATGCATGCTGTTAAAGCCCTAATCAATCTTAGGAGGTTGGCACTAATGGAGAAAGTGACGTTTAGTTAGGATAAGCAATTGCCTAATATCTCTCTTACAGCTCATAAGTGATGGCTTTGTGCTTGTCAGGTTCACACCTGCCCAGCTTCTATGCCTGAGCTCATGGCCACTATGATCTACCCACTTGACATTTGCTAAAATATATTCAACTAAGGCATATTTCACATACAATAAAATACACCCATTTTAAATGTATGGTTCCATAAATCGTGGGACATGTACATGCAATGCAACTATCACCAACCCTATGGTTTAAATATTTGTGTTCCCTACAAATTAAAATGTTGAAATCCTAACCCCCCAAGGTGATGATATTAGGAAGTGGGAGGTGATCAGGTTATGAGGATGGAGTCCTCCTGAGTGGGATTAGTGCCGTTATAAGAAGAGACTCCAGGGAGCTCCCTTGTCCCTTCTACCATGTGTGATCATAGTGAACAGGTGCAGGGGAATCAGGCCCTCACCAGACACTGACTCTGACAACATCTTGATGGTGGATGTCCCAGTCTCCAGAGCTGTGAGAGAGAAATTTCTGTTGTGTACAAACCACTCCATGTATAGTATTTTGTTATAGCAGCCTGAATGGACGAAGACAACCACAGTCAAGATTTTGAACATTCCTGGCAGGGCATGGTGGCTCACGCCTGTAATCCCAGCACTTTGGGGGGCCGAGGAGGGTGGATCAAGAGGTCAGGAGTTCAAGACCAGCCTGGCCAAGATGTTGAAACCCTGTCTCTACTAAAAATACAAAAATTAGCCGGCACAGTGGCAGTTGCCTGTAATCCAAGCTACTTGGTAGGCTGAAGCAGGAGAATCGCTTGAACCTGGGGGTGGAGTTTGCAGGGAGCCGAGCTTGTGCCACTGCACTTCAGCCTGGGCAACAGAGTGAGACTCCATCTCAAAAAGAAAAGAAAAGAAAAGAATAAAAAGAAAAAAAGATTTTGAACACTCCTGCCACCCCCAGTAGTTTCCCTGTGTCCTTCTGCAGTCTGTCCCCATTCCTTGGATGGTCTCGGGCAACCACCATCTGCTTTCTTTCACTATAGCTTAGTTTCATCCTTTTTTTTTTTTTTTTTTTTAGTATTTCCTACACATGGAATCATATGGCAATGTACTTTGTAATGTGACAAAGTTGAATTTTAGCTGAGCCTGGGCTTCTGAAAAACAGCCAAGTTTGTTCAAAGAATTCCCCCACCCTTTCATGCTCTGGGAAACACCTTTCCCTATAGGACTTAGCGACAGTTCATGATGTTCTGTGCTACTCAGGACAAGACCAGACCCAGACCTTCCAACTTCCCATTCTTTGCCTCATAAATGATTGGTTGATCTGCTTGTTGCCACTGATCATATGGAATGAAATACTTGTTAGCCAAAGATTAAGATTTGGTTACCCTCAGCCAGAGCCTGCAGACACCCCACCCCATCCCCAGAGAATGACCTAGCTTCTGGTAAAACATTTTCATGCCACTTCCCCTACTCAGTTCTTCCTAGCCTTGTTCACTCCTCTCTGTAAGAGAAAAACACTGTTTGCCTAACCTTTGAGATAAGTGTCTACATTATAGATAGAATGTTTTCTCTATGGAATACTCTTCCCACCCCCACTGCAATAATCCTTTTGTAGAAAGTCTCTGCACTGAGTCCAGGTTTGTTTTTATTTGACATTTCTGGCTTCACTTGCTCTGCATAATGGTTTTTTGATTTTGTTTTGTTTTGTTTTGTTTTTGAGACAGAGTTTCACTCTTGTTGCCCAGGCTGGACTGCAATGATGTGATCTCAGTTCATTGCAACCTCCGTCTCCCAGGTTCAAACAATTCTCCTGCCTCAGCCTCCCGAGTAGCTGGGATTACAGCCATGTGCCACCACGCCCAGCAATTTTGTATTTTTAGTAGAGACGGGTTTTTTTCCATGTCAGTCAGGCTGGTCTCAAACTCCTGACCTGAGGTGATCCGCCCACCTCGGCCTCCCAAAATGTTGGGATTACAGGAGTGAGCCACCGCACCTGGCCACAGCATAACATTGTTAAGATTCAATCATGTTTTCCATTGTAGCAACAGTTTGCTTCTTTTCATTGCTGAGTAATATTCCAACATATACAATTTGTTTATCCATTCTGCAACTGATATCTGTTTGAGTTGATTTTATTTTTTAAGAGGGGTGGGGATTGGCAATTATAAACATTCTCAAACAAGTCTTTTTGTGGACATGTGCTTTCATTGCTCTGGGTAAATACCTAGGAGTGAAATTGCTGGGTAACCCACGTTACATTTCAAAGCAGAATGTCATCGCATCCTCTCCTATGATACTCCTTATGTGGCAGGCATAGGAGAGCATTTTCTGATTAAAAGGCTTCCAGAAGTGAGAAGCTTCAGGGTTTCCTCATTTGTGTTTTACTCTTGCATGGGCACATATGACAATTCCTTAAAAAACATACGCTTTAAATCAAATTCCCCTATCACCAAGTAGCTTGGCATTCAGCGCAGTTCCATAGATGAGGCTGGAACATGTGCATGAGTTTCTAGCAATACATATGCCCCATCTGCTGAGGGATTGCTTTAATCTGCCCATTTTTAATGCTTCATTCACAGCGTTATAAATATTATGCCCTTTTTTTCCGGGCATCTGCTGCTCCCCGCTCCAGTTCTCTCCCCAGTAGAGCCTGGTTTATTGTGTTCATAACTAAGATATGGCAAACATTCGTTCTTTTTAAGAAAACAAAGGCACATTTCTTTTTATTCCATCAAATTAAGTTCAGCTACTCCACTAGCTAGGATTACATAAGACAATTCCAGTGAGGAGGAAAGAAATCAGCATTAAAAACACAATCCCCATTTGAATAGGGAGGGAAGAGAACAGATGAGGATGAAGTGCAAGCTTCCCTTTGTGAATTTTCAATTCCACCTTCTGCTCAGATGCCCACTTCCCTCTCCAGCCTGGTTTGTTTCTTCCCATCCAGCCTGCTTTTGACCAGAGAAGAGAGCCGATGATGAGAGTGTGGACACAGGGTAGAGGTATGAAGGGAAGAGATGGAGAGTGCGTACCAGCAGAGGTGGAGAGAACTGGCAAGAGATCTCGCTCCCTGACAGTCTCATGGATCTGGAAAAGCATTTGCCACAACTCTATTTTTACCCTGCACATTTCCACCTACATGGATCAAATGTGTTCCAACTTTCCAGCACTCAGTCGCCCAGTTTACTGCTTGTCAGAAGCACTGACTGCTGCCATCAATAATTTACAGCCTTTAAATGTAGAAGCTTCACTGTTCCCGGAACACACACTCACCTGGTGGTGGCAGCTTTTTAACCAGAGCCCATAGTCTCAGGTTAATTAAGTCGTAGTCACTGTTCCACCCTCCAATTAATGCCAGTTAATTCCCAAATAAGTATACTGCAAATTTATAATCATTGCAACACCAGTTACTTGTAATTACAGATTTATAAAACAGAACATCCAGCAACATATTAAGAAAGACATTTCAGAGGGTTAAATAAATATACTTCTGGTGAAACGCATCTGTGGCTTTGTTTTGTTCGTGGTGTTTTGGTTTTTTGGGTTTTTTTTCCTTTGTCTCCTGGAACAAAGCAGCTTGTCTCTTTTGTTTTTCAGCTGGAGTGGGCCAAACTGTAGTCACTTTTAACAGGTCCCTTAACCACCCTGTTCTCTTCCATTTCTCTCTGTTTCATTACATGTGGCTGAAATTTATCGACATGGAACCAGGAGAGAGTCCTTCTGCAGGTCCCTGGCCGTGATGAATCTTTACAGGCAGCATTAAAGGTTTCTGAACCCGTATCCTGAAAGCAAACAAATAGGGCTTACACTGGGGACCGGAGTCCTTCCTCTGCTACAGGAGCCAATCCCTTCTGCTCAAAGGGCCACTGCTGTGCAGGCAGTAGAGTTGCCAGATTTTCCAAATAAATGGGGAATTCGGTTACATTTAAATTTCAGATATCAACAAAAAAAGAATATTAGTGTATATCCCAAATATTACATGAGACATACTTATACACACAAGAAAAATATTTATCTAAAATTCAAATGTAACTGGGTCTCTGTATTTCATCTGGCAGTTCTACCAGGTAGAGATACACAAGCCTACACTAGGAAATCCATGGGAGGCCTGCAATCTGTGGTCAGCTCTACAGATGTGTAGGGCAAGGTACAGGGCAAGGGGCATAGAGCCTCCATGCCCTCCATGGGTGCTTCAGGAACTTGTCAGTTCCCAAAAGCAGGAGGCGTCTCTGTAAATGCACAGCTTCATCCTTTCAGGCATCTGGAATAAATGAGCTGGCCAATAATGTCATCTCTTGCTCTGAGACTCTTTAAAAGAGTTGTTAATGTACTATTGGGTTTCCCTCAATCTATAACCCATTTATTCATTTCTTACCCTTAGCTATTATTCCTTCTATTTTCCATTTGTCATTTACTTTTATCCAAACTTTTCCACCTTTGAAAGGGACATTCATTTCAGCCACTGTGCTGGTCCAGATTGCTGTAGCAATATCAGCCTAGCGAGTGCCTCTACCTCACTCTGTTCCCATTCATTCAGGATAGGGTTACACAGGTTTCAAATTCATGAGCCACTTCTACCACCAGGAAGTACAGTTGCATTTTTTTTCCTCAAGTTTTAAGTTCAGGGTACATGTGCAGGATGTGCAGGTTTGTTACGTAGGTAAACATGTGCAATGGTGGTTTGCGGCACAGATCAACCCATCACCTACGTATTAAGCCTAGCAACCATTAGCTCTTCTTCCTGATGCTCTCCTCCTCCACCCTGCCCCTAACAGCCCCCAGCGTGTGTTGATCCCCATGACATGCATCCATGTGTAGTCATCATTTCACTCCCACTTGTAAGTGAGAACACGTGGCATTGGTCTTCTGTTCCTGCGTCAGCCATTGTGGAAGACAGTGTGGCGATTCCTCAAAGACCTAGAGGTAGAAATACCACTTGACTTAGCAATCTCAGTACTGGGTATATACCCAAAGGAACATAAATCATTCTATTATAAAGACACGTGTATGTTCGTTGTATTTAGTCCTAACCCCAGTTTTGCCAGATGGGATAAAGACAAAATCCACCCCCATCGGGCCCTTAGGAATTCTGACAAAGTTTAAAAACACAGCAGCAATTTCTTGCTTAGAAATCATTCCTGCCTCCAGAACTTGTACTTGCAGCTGTGTGGTTCCGAGACCACTGCATCAGGTAAGGGAAGAAAAAAAAAAAAAACAAGACATTTTTCCGAGGTGATTTGGGAAAGAAAGAAAAAAATGCATAGTTGTTGTACCAGTGTGTTCCTCCCATGGCAAGAATTACAAGGTCATACCAGCATCCTCCCCAACCCCTCTTCCCCAGACCAACTAGCAAAGCAGACAAAAATCTAATAGGCACACTATTAGGTGAGTGAGCAAAGCTTTACCTGTATTTACAGCTGCTCCCCATTGCTCACATTGTCTGAGTTCCACCTCCTGTCAGGTCAGCAGAAGCACTAGATTCTTTTCTTTTTAATTTTTTTATTGTACTTTAGGTTCTGGGGTACATGGGCAGATCATGCAGGATTGGTGCATAGGTACATACCTGGCAATGTGGTTTGCTGCCTCCATCCCCCCGTCACCTACATCTGGCATTTCTCCTGATGTTATCCCTCCCCGACTTCCCCACCCCCCCGCTGTCCCTCCCTTAGCCCCCTCAACAGACCCCAGTGTGTGATGTTTCCCTCCCTGTGTCCATGTGTTCTCATTGTTCAACACCCACCTATGAGTGAGAACACGCGGTTTTTGATTTTCTGTTCTTGTGTCAGTTTGCTGAGAATCATGGTTTCCAGGTTCATCCATGTCCCTACAAGGACACGAACTCAGCGTTTTTTATGGCTGCATAGTATTCCATGGTGTAATATTTGCCACATTTTCCTTGTCCAGTCTATCATCAATGGGCATTTGGATTGGTTCCAGGTCTTTGCTATTGTAAACAGTGCCACTATGAACATACGCGTGCATGTGTCTTTATAATAGAATGATTTATAATCCTTTGGGTACCTACCCAGTAATGGGATTGCTGGGTCAAATGGAATTTCTATTTCTAGGTTCTTGAGGAAGCGCCAAGCTGTCTTCCACAATGGTTGAACTAGTTTACATTCCCACCAACAGTGTAAAAGTGTTCCTATTTCTCCACATCCTCTCCAGCATCTGTTGTCTCCAGATTTTTTAATGATCGCCATTCTAAGCATTAGATTCTCATAGAAGCAGGAACCCTGTTGCGAACTGCTCATGCAAGGGACCTAGGCTGTGTGCTCCTTATGAGAATCGATCCCTGATGATCTGTCACTGTCCCTTATCACCTCCAGATGGGACCATCTAGTTTCAGGAAAACAAGCTCAGGGCTCCTGCTGATTCTACATTATGGTGAGTTGTGTAATTATTTTACTATATATTAAATGTAGTAATAATAGAAATAAAGTGTACAATAAGTGTAATGTGTTTAAATCATCCTGAAACCATCCTCCCTCCCCTCTGTGATAACACTGTGTTCCAGGAAACTGGTACCTAATGCCAAAAAAATTGGGGACCACTATTTTAGACAACCGGTGTTTCAACTGCCCCTTCTATTCCTCTATCAAACTATTGCTCTAAGGATGATATCTCTGTCCTTTGTTGGCCATTGACGTCTGTTCAGTGTATTTCTTGGTCTGAAGAAGTGATGGTTGGCCGTCTAAATCCATGCAGTATCTTCTGTTCTGTTGTTTTTTTTTTCTTTTTAATGGCACTCTGAGCATTTTCATTCTTCCCCAGGTAAACAAAGCCCCGTCCAGGGTCCATGTCTATTCCAGGCAAGACCCATTTGGAGTCCCCCAGGGCAGCCAGCATCAGTCCCACTCGCCAGCTGTGCTCAGGGGCCTCCCACCAGTAAATCTGCCCCATAGCCCGTGGCAGTCTCTGTCTCCTTTGTTGGCAAGCAAAGCAGTTCTTCCTGGCATTATGCTCCTGAGAAGGTGCAAAAGGACTATTTTCAGATTCAGCCCATCTTTGCACTGCTGTAGTGAGTGCCCACATATCCGTCCATTTCACTGACACAGGCAGCCACTGCAAGGGAGCACACAGGGATCTCTTCTTGTCAATTCCAGCCACCTTCTGAACCTAGAAAGGAGTTATTCTGATGGGCATTGACTTGTCCTCGTTGGGCACATCCCTCAAATTTCCATAGCACTGTGCTGCCTGTGGGCGTTCCTTTAATAGGCCAGGTTTTCACTGCCCTCCCTCCTGAGTGTATGGCCAGACCATTGGTCACTCCCCGTGAGTCAGTAAAAAACCAACACAAGGGCTTCTATATGGTCAGTTCTTGAAATAAGTTATCTAAATGGACTGACATAATAACTTGAACTGAGTCTTTATTTTTATGGCTAGACCCTGTGCCAAGTCCTTTCCCTGACTTGTTTTATCCATCCTTACAGTACCTTTAGAAGGCAAGCATTGTTATCCCTATTCTACACTAGAGGAAAGAGAAGATGCAGAGAGATAATCAGTTGCCCAGACCACCCACCCCACCTGCATCTTGTGCACTTCACCTGCCTGCAGATGTGCTAATAGCCTTGCCATCCACTCCTCGCTCCTCTGAAGTCATTGCCATGGAGTGTGGCCATAAGAGAGAACCATAGATATACACACCCCTTCATGAAGATCAGTCCCTGCAATTGCTTCTTTGTCCATTGGGATTCAAACATAGAGATGCAGCTCCATTAGCAGAGGCAGCGCATGGACCGGTTCCATCCGTAGTTCTCAGGTAGTTGTCTGCGTCAGAATCACCCGGTGGTAAGAATTTGATTTCTTGCAAGCTTCCAGGTGATGCTAATGTTGCAGGATCTCACTCAGAAAACTGCTGGTTTACAGGAAGCCCAGGCTTTGCCCTGAGACACCTGGATTTGTATCTCAGCCCAGTCGCCCAATAGCTATACACCTTTGCCCACACCCCTTCAGCTCTCTGTCTCCATTTTCTCATCTGCAACACATATACGATGCTAGGACTATATCACAGAAATGCATGCAGGGTTACATACCACGTGTAAAACGCCGAGCACCTTAACTGGTAGTCCAAAAAACACACAATGGCAGCTTTTGTTTTAATCATCATTTGATTATTGAAAAGGCACTTGGCTAAGGCTTTGTGAGGAAGGAGAGTTGGCTTCTCCATTACATATTGGCTTCATGGGCCAGCCCCTTCCCTCTCTTAGGCTTCTGTTTGTTTAAATGTAAAACTAGCTTCCACATTTCGTTCTAAAGACCACTAGGTCCTGGACTAGATGATGTTGAGCCCGGAGGGCTTCAATTCCCTGCTTTAGTTAATAGGCTCATGCCATGTGATTTTAGGAATTACTATGAAACTACAGTAACAAAAACAGTGCGGTACTGGTGTGCAGTTAACCATACAAATAAAGCAGAACAGAGAATCTAGACTTAGGCCCACACAGAAAGAGACAGATGAGATACTGGCTTTGCCATCCACATGGATTTTTGACAAAGGTGCAAAGACAATTCAGTGAAGAAAGGATAGTCTCTTCACCAAATGGTGCTGGAGCAATTGGATATCCACAGGTAAAAGCAAAAGCTGCAATTTCTACCTTGTACCATGCACCAAAATTAACTCAAAATACAGCTCAGAGCTGCCTTCATAATTCAAATCTTTGTGACTTAGAGTAAGTCAAAGATTTCTTAAACAATATAAAAGAGCAAATTGATCACAATACAGCTTCTGGGGACCACCAAGCCACGCTTACGCTCCCATCCCACCTGTTCACTACCTAAGACAAGTGAGAGACTTGGGATCTCAGAAAGCATTTGCTAATCATCACTCAGCAGGGATCCTGTTGCCTCCAAATCCCAGCTGGAACTCAGCTCAAGGCCAACAAAAACAGTGCCTAGAGCCTGGAGCCCACCGTTGGGCAGGTGCAGTGCCCAGCCCCAACCCAAAGTGGATTTTCTTCTTGCAGAGAATACCTGCTCTGAGTGACCACAAATGCTGAGAAATCTTCCCAGAAGAGATGGGTCTCTGATGAGAATAAGACCAGGTGAGCAGTGCTATCTGAGGGACGGTGGAGGGGGTGGGTGCTGGAACAAACACGTCACAGCATTTACCTTCTCCCCCTCTCAAGCTCTTCCCCTGCACCCCCAGAGTGGGTGCTCTGTTAAAACACAGAGGTGCAGGCCATGTCTTTGCCAGGGCCTCACCAGCCAGCTCCATGGAGAACACAGGCTCATCTCTGAGGTTGCCAACTTCAGAATGCAGAACTGGCTACCGTCACCAGGTCTTGCCTTGCCTCTCCTGGAAGGGGAGCACCCACTTTTTGTCGTTGCCATCCTAGTTCCCCATGGCCTCATACGAGCCATTCTGTGGTGCACAAGAGCACAGGTTGGTGTGGACGTGAGACCCAGCGATGCAGTCCGCCCCCTCAGAGGGCTGATTAACAGCCTGAACCTGCCCCTCAGCTGCCTTGTTTTCTCAGAGAACAGGCTCTTCATCTGTGCAACTGAGCCTGTCAGGCAGGTGAGGGGAAAAGTGCTCTAACAATTTTCAGCAGATTTATTTTCCTGCCAAGGCAGCATGTTATTTTGGCCCAGATGGGTGGGTTTTCCTTCAGCAATAGAAAAGTTTTACTTAGAAATAAATACATGAATTTGCTTTAAGCTTTCTTTGGAAATTTATAAATAAATGCCAACTTACCAATTGGAGAAAGAGAAGATGAAACCTAAAATGGGGACCCAAATTCTGATTCTCCAGAAAAGTTCATAGCTACAAATACTAGAAGTTGTGTCCCTTTCACAGATGAGGGGACCAAGGCCCAGAGCGGTGGTGACTTTCCCAAGACCTCACAGCTGCTCATTGGCAGAATAGTCCCCTGATTCTCACACCACTTCCGGCACTGGGCAGTGCACTGCAGACTCTGAGGAGGTAGGACCACCAGATTTAGTGAACAAAAATACAGGACAGCCAGTTACATTCAAATTTCAGATAAATAATGAAGCATTTTCAACATAAGTATACCCCATATATTGCATGGGACAAATATGAAAAAACTTCTTATTGAAATTCATCATATCAGTGTATGATATTATTCAAAGCCTCTGTTTATTTTTGGTGCATTTATTTTACATCTTTCCAAGGGGCAGGATGGGATGGAATGCTGGGATGACAGATGAACTTTCCTGGCCACCCTGGATAAGCAGAACCTGAATAAAGTAAGTCATGATCACACCCCAGGGCAAGACAGAGGCCACTGGTATATAAGAAAGCTCTCCAGTGGTCAAAACAGAAGCAGGCTTCAAGAAATGGAACATATTAGTGGGTGGAGTGGGGCCAGGGAGGGATGAGGGTGGAGAAGCACTCAAAGAAGCACACGAGGTCTCCTTCGAAGCTGGATGCTTGTGATAACTGGAGAGGGAAGGGAGCAGGGACTTGTGTCAACACAGGCTGCGAGCTTGCCTCAACCTTTGCAGGCTATGAGCTGGTTTACTTCCCGCAGCCCACCAAGAGATGTGAATCTGTGACCTGGAGCCAGGAAACTCTCATCTCCAGATAAACCCCTCACGATGTTCTCTTCTCATTCTCAAGCTCCCAAAGTGGTCGAGATCTTCCAAACTAGAGTCACATCAAGGTCCCTGGAGCAGTCAAACATGATATGGCAGCGGTGGACCAGCAGGGCCCTTGGCCGGACCAAAAGCATATATAGTCCAGCCTCTTGATTCTCAAATTCCATATTGGCAAAGTCGCCTACTCCATAAAATATATTTGAAACTCCAAAATCAACACTCAAGGGGCTTTAGTGGTCATTTATGAGCATGTGCAGGATGGTAAAAAATTTGGGCAGGCATGTGTTCCCGGCTGAGCTGGAATGATGCATTGTTCTGCTTGCTTCTGTCAGCTCTCCTGATGTAAACAAGTGTTCTCTTCGCAGTCTGCTCGATGCCATTTTTCACACTTGTGTGCTTTTCGTCAGTGATTTTATTTTTTAAAATGGCCCCAAGCACAGTGCTGAAGTGCTGTGTGGTGTTCCTAAGAGCAAGAAGGTTGTGGGGAGGATTCTGGTATGACCCTGCAATTCTTGCCATGGGAGGAACACACTGGTACAACACATACACACTGTGTGTGTTTTTTTTTCTTTCTTTCTTTCCCAAATAACCTCAGAAAAATATCCTTTTTTCTTTTCCTCCCTTACCTGACGCAGTGGTCCTAGAACCACAGCTGCAACTACAAGTTCTGGAAGCAGGAATGATTTCTAAGCAAGAAACTGTCACTGGGTTTTTCAACTTTGTCAGAATTCCTAAGGGCCTGATGGGGGTGGATTATGTCTTTACTCCATCTGGAAAAACAGGTTAGAACTAAACACAATGAACATACACGTGCAGGTATCTTTATAATAGAATGATTTATGTTCCTTTGAGTATATACCCAGTCATGGGATTGCTAGGTCATATGGTATTTCTGCCTCTAGGTCTTTGAGGAATCACCACACTGTCTTCCACAGTGACTGACGCAGGAGCAGAAGACCAATGCCACATGTTCTTGCTTACAAGTGGGAGTGAAATTATGAGAACACATGGACGTATGGCGGGGGATCAACACACACTGTGATGTATTAAGATGAGCTTAGTTAAGGCATGTGTTATAGAACTGTTAGGTGTGACCCCCATGTTAATTAATCAACAATATATAATAAATAAGTGGCCTTTAAACAGAAACACACATAAAACAAGATTATGTATTGATTGGCTGACAAAGATATTGTGACAGGAGGCCCACAGGAACCTAATCCTAGATTTCTCCTGGGAGCAAAAGTTCAGTATCCACTAATTTCGTTTTCTTTTTTTGGCAATGCTATAGAACTTAACTACTGGGATAATGAGAATCGATTGTACAAGAAGAAAGATAGGCCTAGTAATTAAGTCCATGTGTGAGAATATGGGGGATGGGGAGGAAGCACATCTCCTGTGGGCTTAAGCCAAGGCCTGTATTCCCTCTTCCTAACCCATGTGCCACTAACACAGTGCTCCACATACATTTCCTAAAGAGATTTTTATATTTTAGAGCCATTTCAATTTCGTGGTAAATTGAGCAAAATATGCAGAGATTCCCCATATATCCCCCACTCCCTCCCATGCACAGCCTGCCCCACAATCAACATCCCCCACCAGAGGGGTGCATTTGTTATGATAGATAAACTTTACGCTAATTATTCTTTTAATGTACACACACACACACACACCCCACTATTTCAAGCAATATGGAGCGGACAGATTTACCTAAACTCAGTCCTGTTAACCTCTTGAACTATAAAATCCAGCCAAGTCCCATCTAGCTTTGAGTTTCTGAATCTCCTCCACAGTCACCCTCGGTTCCTTCAATCCCTCTACTCCTAAAACTAAACCAAAGCATGTTCTTTTGCCAAAAAAAAAAAAAAAATAGCAAAGTCAGCATGCATCACAGAGTGCAACAGCCAGTTGTCAATGCTGAGAGTCTGCTGCTCTCCACGCCTCCATCACACAACCCTACACGACCCATCACTATCTCCCAGAGTGCATTCTGAGGGTTTGAACAAACGGATAGTGACATGCATAGATCCACCATTATGGTATCACCCAGAGAATTTTCACTGCTGCAAAAATTCTCTGTGCTCTGCCTGTCTATCCCTCTCTCCACCCCAACCCCTGGAAACTGCTGATCTCTTTACTGTCTCCGAAGTTTTGCCTTTTCCAGAGTGGCAGGTAGTTGAAACCGTGCCGCGCGTAGCCTTTCCAGACTGCCTTCTTTCACGTACTAATAGGCATCACTTTGAAACATCAGTGACTAAATTCCACATTTTTTGGCCAGGCCTAGCCTTGCGTCTACAGCCGAGCTGGTGACGCCTGTTTGCCTGAGGGGTGACAGACAGCAACAAGTAAACCCCATCACAGGCTCTTACTCTGATGGTCTAAGTGCAGTATAAGCTACTTTTCTAATGCAACCTGGGAGGATAATTTCTCCAGAAGAATGGAAGATTAAAGATAGAGTTTTCAGTGTTGTTGTTTTTTAGAAATAGATTTAAGGAAGAGGTGGCTATTATTTAAAACACATTATTTTCTTGCTGCTTCAAGTTGAGCCTTTCCTGGCATTTTTCAACAGAGCCTGCATGGTCTTTGAAACAGGCTGCCTCCCCCACAGCAAGACGAGGCCACCCCTTTGCCATTAACCCTCCCGTGCTCTGCTTGACAAGTAAATTTTCCTTCACTAAGCACCTAAAAGTAGAACAGAACACAGGGTTAAAACTGGGAAATTTTTAAATTAAAGTCCTGTGCACCTGAGGAAGGGGAATGGCCATGCCACGGAGTTTCCATCCCTTGCAATCTTCACCTTCCCTGGTGCCTCACTATTCCGAATCATGCTTGAGATGATAACGGCCTCTCTGCCGCTCTTGAAGACTGAGCCTTGCTTTTCCTCAGGATTCTTGGGATCAGGGCTGATCTTCATTTTGGTTTTGTCTGCCTTGTGTTAAGCTTCCAGGGTCTCCAGGCAAACCTAACTTTGTGATGATTAATTGTTAGCCCCATTGCTTTCCAAGCTTCCAGGCTCGGATACAGATTCTTGGGAATGTCTGTTGCAGGGTGCGATGGTGACCAAGACTCCCTCCTTGGCCAGACCTTAGGCTGGCTCCTTGGAGCCCTTCTCCACTAGGCCTTGGCCTTGGCCTTTCTTGTCTGTCCTTGCTCTGTTTTAGCAAAGGAATTTTGCTAGGTGAGTTTAAGGAAAATCTGCCACCCTTAAAGTCTGAGTCCCTGAGTGCCTTTAGCAAGAGTCCCATTAGGCCTATTTAGCAAGAATCCCCTCCCCTACCTGGATTTCTCCTCTTTGTAATTTTTCAGGTATCAACCCCCCCCATCACTCTGCTCTTGGCTTACATCTTGCTGCATTTACATTTGAGTTCAGTCTGTCTCCCCCAATATTAATAGTCTTGATAAAGTGTTCCTTACAATTTTAATAAGTGTCAGAATAATTTCTCTAACAATAGCCAAATGCTGGTTTAACGATTGGCTCCCCACCTTCTCCTCCTCACTCCTCGAGAATTACAGACAGAAAAGCCCTGCATCAAAGCACCATATGGAAGAGTCTACATCTGTATATTGTTGGCTTCTCAGGTAGAGGTTTCATCAATTCAAAGCCTATCTTACTCAACTTGAAAATATCTTTTAAGGGTTTGGTGAAAAGAAGTTCTCTTTTCTATCTGGAATGCTATAGAAGTCATTTCTTCTGCATAAAACCAACTGCAAAACAGTCATCTAAAAATTCAGCAATCAAATGTGGAAGCTGCAAAGTATTCTGCAAAAAAAGTAATAACATAGTCATTGAGGGTATTAGTGCCCAGAAGATGCTGAAAAAAATAATTTTTTTCAGTTAAAGCAACCACCATTAAATGAAAGCAACCCAAAAGGCTAGAACTTCTCAGGGAACTTACAAAAAGTACTCTGCACTGCCCTGGATGTTGTTGGTGCCCCTTTGCCCAGGCAGTGCACCCCCCCACAGGTGCTGCCTGACAAGTGCTCACAGCTGACCATTCTCTGGAGCACTGGTCTTAGACAGCAATGCACCCCCTTACCATCTCCCTCCCTCAGCCTGCAGCCAGTGACTGACTGATTCCAGATTCAGAATGCCATGCCCTTTCCTACAGGCAGGACCGGCTCTGTTGTAGGGTCTCCCTTCAGATCTCCTGGTAGGGTCAGGCTGCAGCAGGCTCCAGCTGAGACCACAGCAGCCCTGCCTGGCATTGTCCCCTGCTCCACTGTGCCTCCATCTCTGGAGAGCAGCCCTCTAGAAACCATGTGCTTCTGAACCCTGCCCAGGTGCTGCCTCTGTGGAGCTCCACCTGAGACATTTTCCAAAGGCTTAACCAGGCTTATAGCCTGACCTTTTCTATCAGACACCCCTGTCCCTGAATATCATTCAGTGGGTTGCTAGAAAAATAACCCAGAGCCAGCTTCCTCAATGTCACTCAAGGATCTCCATAATCTGTTCCTACCAGATTCAGAAATACAGAACTACTCATATTCCTTGCTTCCACCCCTCCTTTGCCAATCTCACTGTGAAGGCATGCATGCCCTCACACACACCCATACAAATGCACACATACACACATGTACACATATACAGATACATATACACAAACACACATGCATAAATACACATGCACACTCCCACACATACACACATAGACACAAACACACATGCGTACATGTACACATACATACTGTATTAGTCCATTTGCATTGCTATAAAGGAATACCTGAGGCTGGGTAATTTATAAAGAAAAGAGGCTTATTTGGACCATGGTTCTGCAGGCTGTACAGGAAGCATGGTGCTGGCATCTGCTGGGCTTCTAGTGAGGCCTCAGGAAGCCAACAATCATGATGGAAGGCAGAGGGAACCAAAGCATCACATGGAGATAGAGCAAGCAAGAGAGAGAGGAGGAGGTTCCAGGCTCCTTTAAAAAAACAGTTACTGCATGAACTGAGTGAGAACTCACTCATCACCTAGAGGATGCACTAAGCCAGTGGTCCCCAACATTTTTGGCACCAGGACCTGATTTCATAGAAGACAATTTTTCCACAGACCAGGAGTGGTGGTGGGGGGATAGTTTTGGGATGAAACTGTTCCACCTCAGATCACCAGGCATTAGATTCTCATAAGAAATGCGCAACCTAGGTCCCTTGTGTGTACAGTTGTGAACCTTACAATAGGGTTCGTGCTTCCATGAGAATCTAATGCCACTGCTGATCTGATGCTCACTCACCCACCACTCACGTCCTGCTGTGTGGCAGGTTTGCAACAGGCCACAGACTGTACCAGTCCCCAGCCCCTGCACTAAGCCATTCATACGGGATCCTCCCTCATGATCCAGTATCTCCAGCACTGAGGATCACATTTCCACATGAGATTTGGAGGGGACACACATCCAAACCAAATCACATCCACACACCCACACATACAGACATGCACACACAACTACACGTTTGTACACATGAACGCATCCAATCACATGCCCACATAGGCACATGTACACACACATAAATATGCCTGCAGTCACAAACACATATACGACCCATGAATGCACAAACACAAACACATGTGCACAGATATATACACCCCGCTATTTCTTGCCTTTGTTTCTTTGTTGTTACTTTTCCCTCTCCCTGAAATGTCTTGTCCCTACTGTGAACTAGTTAATACTATTCATACTTCCAGGCTAATCCCAGGGACCACCTCCTCCAAGAAGCCTTTTCTGATTGCATTAGATTTTCCTCTATGCTTCTAGATCACCCTGAACATACACGTATGCTAGTTCTTTCGTATTAGATTAAAACTGTCAGTTTATCTCCAATTCTATGGCTAAATTGTGAGCTATCTCAGCTGCCTGAAGTCATGGACCTTTCTTGTTGATTCTGTGTCACAGTGCCCAGTATCCAGGAGACATTCATTAAATGCTTCCTGAATGAACCTGAAAAAATTTAAAAACTAAAAGGACTCAAGGTAATCTGGGAGAGTGGCCCAGGTTGACTTTTATTGTCAGAGTAAAAGGAATTTTATTTTCAGCATATATAAATTCTTTCCTAGAACAAAAGGTCTAGTATCCCCCTTGAGAGATTTTCCACAGCTTGCAGGCAGAAAGGAAATGGGAAATTGGTAGCTAGATCATAAAAGCAGGAGCAGGTGGCATCTGCTGTAAAGCGGGGTGGAGCCGAGCACAAGATCAAGGCCCAGGTGGAGCATCTGGGGCCTGTGTGTGGTCCTCGGTGAGGGCTGCCAGAAAAAGAGAGACTCGGGGACTAAGCCAAGGCTCTGTGCACCTGCCTTCCCTCCCAGGCAAGGAGTTCTGGGAGCTTCCCCACCTGTGCATCCTAACTCCTGGGAATGGGCTCAACCCTCTCCATTTCAGCAAGGGCCAGATGTCGTAACCAAGGCAGCAGGCTGCCACAACTGCTAACCCACACCAGTTCTTTGAGGTCCTCATGCTGGGAGAAGGGGCCTAGCTTTCTCCCAGTTCTGAGGTCTTCTCTCCTGCAGCAGGGACCACAGGGAGATCTGAGGAGACAGTGTGCATTTCTTGACACTGATCAACTGGTTACCATACAAGAGGCCCGCAGTAACAAAGGAACACCAAGCCTGCAAGCTCAGAACTGTGTCTTTCATTTACAGTGTTGAAACACAATCTCTGCATTGTCTCCCAGCAGCCCCCTGACCAGACTCCCTGGCGACAGCAGGAGGAGGTTGTTCCACCCTTATTTACTGCTCACTCTTTAGTATGAGGCTTTTCTCCCTGTGCCCATGGTAACCATGGTTACCAGATGTGAAGCCTACACACGTTCACCTATTTGAGACATTGTTCCATTGGTACATCTAGCTTGTGGCAGTCTAGGATCTCAGGATTGTGACATTTCTGCAGCCTCCTCTTGCTTCTCTCGTAAGGCCTCACGCTGGACCTAATAAATCGAAAAGTCCAAGAGTTGGGCTCAGTAACCTGTGTTTTAACAAGCCCTCCAAGCAATTCTGGTGGTGACTAAATTGTGAGAACCACTGGATTACAAGACAAAAATTCATAATATTCCTATCGCTTGCTGACTGTCCAAAGCTTGTCATATTGATCGGTAGAAGGAGTCCTGGGAAAGGAAATACTGCCAATGAAGGGGGCAAAGGAGACAGGGTATCCGGGAGATGCCCCTTTGCTCATTCTCTCTTCAAGGCCAGCTTCCTTCCTATGTATTAAGTAGACAAGGCACCAATATCAGCTGCCATTTCCTTCTTACCTTTTTGGACTAATCAAGATTCCTAATTCCCAGGGATACTGGATTCCAACACAGGGATGCTCTCGTCTTCTCCTTAGCTTTTCTGTCTATAGAAAAATATCAGAATTTGCATTAGATCTGTCAAAGAACCCCAGAGACCCAGGAAAAGGTGATTGAGACCAAATACAAACAAGACTATGGATTAAGAGGAAAGGGCATGAATAGCTGAAAGTTTGCATTATAACATCTTAGAAAAGGTATCCAAATAAAGAAGTTGGGGATTGAGGTCAAAGAGAACTAGTGAGAATGAGGTGAAAATGCGCACACTGGGGGAAGATGAGCTTTCCACTCTGGAGGAATTGGAATTGTCTGCTACCTCCCGGCTCAGGGGAGAGATGGAGGGAAGCTTCAGGAAATGACTTAAAGCCTAGGAATGCCACTGAATGGCCCTATATCAAAAAGAAATTCAACTTATATTTTAAACCTCCCAACAAGGAAAACTTCAGGCCCAGATGGCTTCACTAGTGAATTCTATTAAACATTTAAGGAAGAAAACATGCAAGTTCTATATAAAAATTTCCAGAAAATTGAAGAGTACAGTTCTCTTCTTCTCATTGTTTCAGGCCAGCATCCCACTGATACTAAAATCTTATTACTAGAAAAGAAAACTATTGATCAAATCCCTCGTGAACAAACATGCAAAACATTTTTAAATAGCAAATCAAATTCAATAATGTATAAAAATGATAATACATTATGACAATATGGGATTCATCCAAGAATGCAGGATTGTCTTCATATTTAGAAAACAATATAATTCACTATATTAACAAATTTAAAAAAGAAGGAAAAACATATGATTATCCTAACAGACACAGAAAATGCATGTAACAAACTCCAACATCCATTCCTGATAAAAATGCTCAGCAAACTAAGAACAGAAGAGACCTTCCTCAACTTGATAAAAAGTATACACAAAAAATTCCACAGTTAACGTGATACTTAACAGTGACAAACTAGATGCTTTATCCCTAAGACCAGGAACAAGATGAGGATGTCTGCTCTCACCATTTGATTCAACATTGTACTAGAGGTTCTGGCCAGTACAGTGAGGCAAGAAGAAATCAGAGGCATCTACCTTGGAAAGTAAGAAGTAGAACTGTCTATTCACACATGACAGGATCATTTATGTAGAAAATCCTTAGAAACACATAAAACAGCTACTAGAACTAATAAGTAGATTTTTGAACTTTCCGATATAAGAAAAATACACAAAAATCAATTTTATTTATATACTCTAGCAATGAACAATAAGATACTGCCTTTTTGTTTGTTTGTTTGAGATGGAGTCTCAGCCCTCTGTTGCTCTGTTGCCAAGCCTGGAGTGCTGCGGTGCAATCTCAGCTCACTGCATACCCAAGACAATCTTAACCAGAAAGAACAAAGCTGGAGGCATCATGCTACCTGACTTCAAACTATACTACAAGGCTACAGTAATCAAAACAGCATGGTACTTGTGCCAAAACAGAGATATAGACCAATGGAACAGAACAGAGGCCTTGGAAGTAATGCCACACATCTACAACCATCTGATCTTTAACAAAGCAGACGAAAACAAGTAATGGGGAAAGGATTCCCTATTTAATAAATGGTGTTGGGAGAACTGGCTAGCCATGTGCAGAAAGCTGAAACTGGGCCCCTTCCTTACAACTTATACAAAAATTAACTCCAGATGTATTTAAGATTTAAACATAAGAACTAACACCATAAAAAGCCTAGAAGAAAACCTAGGCAAAAGCATTCAGAACATATTCATAGGCAAGGACATCATAACTAAAACACCAAAAGCAATGGCAACAAAAGCCAAAATAAACAAACAAGATCTAATTAAACTGAAGAGTTTCTGCACAACAAAAGAAACATCAGAGTGAACCAGCAACCAGCAGAATGGGAAAAAAAATTTGGCAAGCTTCCCATCCGACAAAGACCTAATATCCAGAATCTACAAAGAACTAAAGCAGATTTACAAGAAAAAAAAAAA
>NW_022436948.1:8138340-8229889 GCF_009761245.1 Sapajus apella
ATGTGCAGATCTTGCAGGATTGTTACATAGGTATACACATGCCATGGTGCTTTGCTGCCTCCATCCCCCTGTCACCTACATTAGGTATTTCTCCTAATGTTATTCCTCCCCAATCTCCCTACACCCTGCTATCCCTCCTCTAGCCCCCACCCCCCAACAGACCCCAGTGTGTGATGTTCCCCTCCCTGTGTCCATGTGTTCTCATTGTTAAACACCCTCTTATGAGTGAGAACATGCAGTGTTCAGTTTTCTCTTCCTGTGTCAGTTTTCTGAGAATGATGGTTTCCAGATTCATCTATGCCCCTGCAAAGGACATGAACTCATACTTTTTTATGGCTGTATAGTATTCCATGGTGTATATGTGCCACATTTCCTTTGTCCAGTCTATCATTGATGGTCATTTGGGTTGGTTCCAAATCTTTGCTAATGTAAACAGTGCTGAAATGAACATACGTGTGCATGTGTCTTTATAATAGAATGATTTATAATCCTTTGGGGATATATACCCAGTAATGGGATTGCTGGATCAAATGGAATTGCTATTTCTAGGTCCTTGAGGAATAGCCACACTGTCCTCCACAATGATTGAACTAATTTACATTCCCACCAACAGTGTAAAGATGTTCCTATTTCTCCACATCCTCTCCAGCATCAGCTGTCTCCAGATTTTTTAATGATCACCATTCCAACTGGTGTGAGATGTTATCTCAATGTGGTTTTGATTTCCATTGCATAACGACCAGTGATGATGAGCATTTTTTATATGTTTGTTGACTGCATAAATGTCTTCCTTTGAAAAGCGTCAAAAATCAATGGGCCATAAATGTGTGGTCTATTTTAGGATTCTGTATTCTTTTTCACTGATTCATGTGCCTTTCTTATAAGACCACATTGTCTTCATTACTGTAGTTCTATAATAAATCCTAAAATCAGGTTGCATACATACATTCTTCACATTTTCTCTTCTTTATCCATTTTGTTTTGGATGTTCTA
Source organism: Sapajus apella (assembly GCF_009761245.1). Taxonomy (NCBI): domain Eukaryota; kingdom Metazoa; phylum Chordata; class Mammalia; order Primates; family Cebidae; genus Sapajus; species Sapajus apella. Next base: position 8,139,334 of record NW_022436948.1, read on the forward strand.
GTTATTTTGACTTATCAGCTGGTCAACTTCTACAAAAATTGTGCTGAAATTTTGCTTGGGCTTGCACTGAATCTATGGATCAATATAAGGATAATTGACACATTAAATATTGAATATCTCAATTCAGAAGCATGGTATATGTCTATGCATATTTAGGTCAGGAGTAGGCAAACATTTTCTACAGAGGGCTAGGTAGAAATGTGGTGTGCCTCATGTGCAAAGAGGCAAAATCAAGGATATTATGTGGTATTTATACAAGAGAAAACACCAGTTTTCACACAATTTTATTGACAAAATTCAAAATGTAATACTAATAATTGAGTACAATTTTTTATTAAGCCTATGAATGAGAATGGTGTTCTTTTTAGAAGAGATAGCATTTCACTTAATTATTTTGACACAGCTACAATCATTTTATATTTTTAAAAGACGCAATGCATTACCATCTAATTCAATGGCAAAAAAAATCTGCACTTGAAGTTAACTTTTCTCTCTGTTTCTGATTTTGATATGATGCTCATGCACTGGCAATAAGAACATATACATAAAATGATGTAATACACCCCACATTTTCACAAGTTTATATATAGTGTAACTGCATCTTTTTCTGGTTCACACTTATGTTTATTACTCTCAATTAGTTTGTCATGAAACAATAGCTAACTGAATCCATTACCCTAGGTATAACCCAAGCATCGGCCAACCTGCTTTCCACTCTCCTCCCCTTTCAGAGGTCTTGTCTTTCATGTGTTTTCTTATGTCCTGGCCAGAAAGCAGAAGGACGTGTCTGAAGTCCTTCTGTGCTGCCCACCGGGAAGCTATTTCTCAGCCCCACAAGTCTACTTCCCAAGGCTGCTATGCCTGTGCTGCCAGCCACCACAGGATTCTGAGAGCAAGAGGATGGTGGGCAGTAGGAAACTGCTCCTTCCTCCTCCACAGAAGTCAGAAAAGGTTAGAACATCTGTCTAAAACTGAGGCATCTATACAGGCATATATGAATCTCTCCAGGAAGGCTGGAACAATTTACAAAAGAAAATTCTACACAGGAAGGGGCGAGGGAAGCCAGGCTCCAAGCCAGACATTTCCAAGGATACACAAAGACCTAAGGCTGGCTCACAACTGCTTCCTCACTGGTAAGCCTCCGTAGAAAAACACCTCTTTCCAAAAATTCTAGTCCCGCCTTCCCGTTGTGACTCTCCTACCTGTTGAAGAACATCAACCCTGCCCAGAGGGAATCACCTAACACACAAAACACCCCAGCCCATCAGTTCCTCCATCACCATGAATCCATTCCCTGAACTTGAGTCATTCCACCTGGCATTCAGTACTGGCCGGACGCTAGTACTGGTCTTCAAACCCCCAGCTTTCATAGATGGTTTAGCAGCAGAAGCTCAGCATCCTCAAGACCAACCTCAGGGTGATATCGATTAGAGAGAGGTAAGGGTTGTTCCAACTTAAGTTGCAGGCATACCCACTTCTATCATTGACATCCATCTATGAGGGCAATACCACATGGATGTGCGCACGCACACACACACACACACACACACTTATGCACACACACGCTTTTCTCCAAGGCAAACACTGATTCTCAAAGATAACATTAATTGCAGAGTGAAGAAGGAAATTCTAGTGATTTGAAATACTTCCTTCTCTGAAGTCATTAAGTTGGTTTCCACATGGAGCTTTGCAGCATAAGGATTGGCTCCATGTCTATGGTATACAGATGTTCCCTTGGGTGCCCAAGAGACTCTGAGAAAAGGTCATTCTAATAATGGCTCGATTAAGTTTTTATCCAAGGGCCTTTGTTCTCCATAGTCATAATCTGAGAAAAGAAAAAGATGTGACCCTTTATTCCAGTTAAAAATGCGACATCATAACAGCATCTAAGTTCCACCTGAAAATATTACTTGATAGATTGCAGTCAGCTGCTTGAGAGAGGTGGGGGATTTTCTTATACATCTGGGCATATGTTTTTAAATTGTGTTGTTTTAAAAATCTCTCTGGTTAACAGAACTGCTTAAAAACACATCCTAATAAATATTATTTTCATTCTAAAATACTACAAACATTCCAACAAACCAATTAATAGCTCTAAGTCTCTTGCTGTTCTGAAAGTATTGATCATGGAAGGTAAAGAAGCAGTATATTATTTGTTTCATTTCAAAAAAAAAAATAAGCCTGAATTCTCCCCTTCTAGAAATCCCCTGATTTATGGCTAATACTGTTTCAAATCAAATCAAACACCCAGCTGTGAAGTCAGTGTCTAAAAGAAAATGAGTTAATGCAGAAGAGAAATAAAAATGGAGAAAGATGATTTTATGCTTCCTCCCAGGTTTGGGTAGTTGGCATGTATCTTAGTAACAGGGACAGTCTGGAGTCTGAGGTCTACCATGGTGGTGCCATCCCAGAAAATCACACATTTAACTTAGTCCTTGCTTCTGGGTCTTTGCAAGCGAGTGATGAGCAAGAGTCATTTAATGATGTGGACCAGAGTCGGCTTGCACTTCACCCTCTAGCAATTTATATCACATTTTATTTGTCTTAGAAATAGTTACCTAAAACAGTAGAATTGTTTATCTTTCTCATTTTTCTTCAAATATGTTTCAAAATTACTTCAATAATTGTATCCGAATTTATTAGTTAATAATTATGGTTTAAATGCCTTTTGATGTCTCTGAGTTAAGAGCTGTAGTCAAAGAAGCAGGGGGTACTTCCTATTTCTCTCCATTCTCAGGTATAAAGGCTAACAAAGCCAACATAAATAAATAAATTACAACGAACACTTTCGAAGACTGTTGTATTACGAGCAAAGATCTAGCTGCTTTTGTAGCTGCATGACTCTGACATCCCTCAAACGCTTCAGCATTTTCAATATTACTATCATAAAATTCCTTACCTAGTGTCTCTTGGTATTGGTAAGTCTCTGTCTACTGAGTTTGTCATTTTATAATTAGGCATAAATTCTTCCAGGATTTCTTCCACTTCTACTGAGATAATCAGGTTATCTAGGGTTCCCAGAATCCACAAATAATAAAACATACAAAATAAAGCAAATAAATTAAAAATCTGCATTGAAATGGCAAATGCTTTGGAAGCCATAAGCTGAACTTCCATTCCATAGTATGCCTCCAGAATAGAGTTGTGATCAATGTTTTGATCTGCAGGGATCTGACTGGTTATGAGATATTCAAAAATAATATAAATGCTTCCTCCTAAGGTTATTGCTCTGCTTGCAGAATCAGAAAACCTAATCTGGCAAGTGGGTCTAGTCCTAAGTCAAGTTGCCTTCCTGGGATTCACAGTCTTTGTCCAGTTCCCATACATAAGTCAGTTTTAGACACGGAGCCCTTATGGAGGAGAAGGAGGTCAGCTTCCTTAAGGAAGAATCATGTAGTGTGGCTGCTTATGCCAAGCAGGGAAGTAAGTGTATGGAGACCCTGGCAAGTCCCCATAGGAGAATCACAGAACAGACTCTTAGGCTTCGGGAGTAAAGCCATGTTCTCTTACGCTAACAGTAATTTTCCATTTGAAAAGCAACTTCTTGCTTGATTTCAGGATCTGGTAAAGACAATGCTCACCATGCATCCCTGAGGGACCATGCAAATCAAACTGCTCTTCATTATTGGATGTTGTCTGACCCACAGAACCATCAAAAAGGGGATGTTCATAGCAGTGTTCCATTATAAAATTGAAATGGCATTCTACACTCTAACAACTGTCCATCGCTACACCCTTCTGCTGATTTTGCCTGGGCTCACAAGGGCACGGTGTAATTCACTGGGAGCCATTGGTGTAACAACGCACCATGTGTCCACATAAGATGGGTCCAATCAGGTCTAGAAAGTATGAGAAATCTGCTTAAGCAAGTGCCCAAAACTACTATTTTAGTTGACACTTGGCTTCATCTCTTTTCCATCAACCACATCTATGACCTCACCAATCTTTCAGTCCTCCTCTAACCCAATGATTCATATACCTCCCACATAGAGGATACACTCACCTATTCCCAAGGCCTCTAGAGTTTTACCCAATCATGTCACCGGACTACAAACTTACAATCTCTTTATTTTTACTCAGGTGTAGACAAGACTTTTTAATATCAGTAACTCTTTCTTTCTTTTTGAGACAAGCTCTTGCTGTCACCCAGGCTGGAGTACAGTAATGCCATATGGCTCACTGCAGCCTCAACCTCAAACTTCTGGGCTCAGGCAATCCTCCTGATTCATCCTCCTGAGTAGCTGGGACCACAGGCATACACCACCATGCCTGGATACGTTTTTAAAAATTTTGTAGAGATAGGGTCTTTCTATGTTGTCCAGGCTGGTCTTAAACTCCTAGCCACAAGTAATCCTCCTGCCTCAGCCTCCTTAATTTCTGGGATTATAAGTGTGTATCAAAAACTCTTAATCTAGAGATATGTGAACTAAAAAGTCAAATTATCTGTCCCCACATATCCAACACACAATGTTGAGACAAGAACAGGGTAATTGCAGTCAGTGTTCCCACTTAACAAAGAAAGTAATGAGAGGCATACAGTAGTCACTGGCCCATAGCAATTCTGAAATAAACACAGAAATATCTTGTCATGTAGCTCCAATGATCATGAAGTGTTCCATGATTAAGGCTTAATTCTGCTCCCTAACAATTTTTTGCGGTTCTTGGCTCCTTCTTCTTGAAGATCTCAGCTTTGCTCTGTGAGAGCTTTTTCCTTCCCATACGCAGTGCCTTCACTTACATGTGAGGTTTTCTCTGCCTGTTTCCTGCCCACAAAGTCAGAGAACCAAAGCCTCTCTGTATTTTATTTGATCCTGTCTCTTTTAGTTCAAGTTGGTAAATCCCTTCAAAGACATTGTGAGCTTTTTATAGAATGTTTGGGATTCACCCTGTGTCCCAATCTAAAACCATCATTTCTTTCAAGACAGATCACTCTACTTTGGGCATCACCTAGAACTTCTGGAGGACAATTCCCTGAAGACTCTTTAAAGTGCTTTTTTCTAGCTGAGGAAGTAACCAGGCACCATCTTAGCTCTTCAGAGACCTTCCAGTGATATCTTTCATCTCATCCTTACCCTGTGACTATTCTTAGTTTGAGACTTTCTCACTCTAGCAAAGACTAGGGTTAATAAACTGTTTTATTTTCTAAACAGCACATTTTGTCTCTGTTGTATTTCTTCTAAATTCTGCTTACAAGCAGAACAGTTCTCTCTGTTCCAATGGTTATTATATGCAGCTAAGAAAGTCATTTGGCACTTTCAGCATTCTACCTGGAAATCTCCTTGGCCATATCTGTAAGCTCAGGTACATTTTCTATCTTCCAAGTCACTGCAGGTGACAATTCTGCAAATTGCTTAGTTGCTACAAAACTCAAACCACCATCTTTCCAGCCTTCAATAGCAGTTTCTATGCTTCTCTCACAGCGCCTGCTCACTACCTGATCCCAGAGTCAATGCCTCATTTTATTACAGCAGCGAACCACTTCTAGATACTAATTTTTGTTTTACCTATCTCTGAATAACAAACCACCCCAGAACATAGAGACTTAAAAGAAAAGCAAAAACTGAAGGATTTATTATTTCTTGTGATTCTGTTGATTGGAAGTTTTTCCTGTTGAGTAACAGCTGCTTGATGGAATGGTGGAATGGTCTTCTGAAAACTCCTTCATGATACCAGCTGGGAGACAGCACCCTGTGACATTCGGATCCTGTCTTACAAGGTGTGGTAATTGTCATAAACTAGCAACCAAAGCATGTCATGTCACTTAGCCAGAATGCACATAGTGTATAGCTAATAACCAATAGGGCAAAGGGGGATTGGCCCCATCACTCTTCTACCATGTTAGCTTCTCATTCCTACTACCTTGGTCTGATGGGTTTAGAGGTCTTAGTGTTTCAGAGAGGAAAGTGTCTACCAAGGAACATACAGTAGTCCTCATGCACTGGAAGCTGAGATTGTACCCTAGCCTTTTAGGACTCCTTATGCTACAAAACCAACAGGAAGAAAAGGAGTCCCTAACTGTTGTGATGATTACCAGAGAGAAATTGAGGTGGTACTCTTTAGCATGAGCAAGAAGGCCTATTTGTGAATCCAGGAAATTCTCTGAAGCATCTCTTATTACTCAGTTGTTCAATAATCCTGAAAAATTGGCAACTTAATAATTGTACCACCAAGGTCCCTCATTCTAACCAATGAAGGTTGGAGTCATCTATTCAGATAAAGAAGTTCATCCTGCTGATGTGCTGACAGAGGGTAGGGAGAACACAAAATGATAACAGAAAAAGGTATCTACCACCATGATCTCAGCCCTTAGGAGACCAGCTAGAGATGTAGGTACTACAGCATTAATGTAATGTGCCACAAAGAGGCTGGAACCCATAAGCATTTGCTGAAACCCCACAAGGATGAACTGAACCTTGCGTCAAATTTTATTGCCTCTGGCCTTGGTGAGAGCCCCTCATCACTAAAAACATACACATCCAGCTGGGCAGTTGGAGAAGCTGGAGGAAGATAGAGAGTTAGGTGGAGCAGCTGTAGGCTCAGCTGCTGCTTCACAGCAATGAAGCGATTCCGTACATCAGCAAAACTAGGTGGTTCCTTAGTGTTTCCATCAAAACTTCACTTTTAATACACTGTTTACTTACGTATTATCTCATTTAGTAAAAACTCTATGAAGTAGGTATGTGATAGCAGAATTCTAAGATGCCCACAATATTCCTATTTTTTGTGTACACACTTCTCCTAGGTAGTCAATCAAATATTAACCTAGATAGTGCTGTGAAAAAAAATCTCAGGCATAATTAATATCCCAAATCAGTTTGCCTTAAGGTAGAGAGATTATCTAGGTGGGCCTTACCTAATCACATGAGCCTGTTTAAAAAAGAGAAAGAGAGAGAGTTTTATCTAGCTGGTAGCAGAAGATGTCAGGGCATTAAAACATGAGAGGGATTTGATGTGACATTGCTGGCTTGAATATGGGGAGGCCACATAACAAGAAATTTGGATAGACTCTCAGAGCAAAGGACAGCCCCTCCCCACTGACAGCCAATAAAAAAATGGAGACATCGGTTCTACAAGAAACTAAATTCTGTCAATAATAAAAATAAGCTTGGAAGTGTATTCTTTCCCAGAACCTCCAGACAAGAACCCAGCCTGATTCACACCTTGATCTCAGTATTGTGACATCCTGAGCTGAAAACCTACCCACGTCCTGCTGGACTTCTGACCTACAGAACTATGAGCTAATAAATGGGTATTTTTAAAGCTGTTATGCTTATAGTAATTGTTTAGCAATAGAACACTTACACTGGATATCATTGTTATTACTACTTTAGAGGGCCTTAAAAGTTAAGTAAATTGCCCAGGACAATTTAAATTCTGAAGGCTCTGCTATTATTTTGTTACTTCATGAAACATCTCAGCAAAAATTCATCCTGGTATTATTGTATTATCTTGTATCCTTGTTTTCTCCCAAATTATATTTTTTTGAAAGGATCATATAACTTCATGGAAAGTAAGTGTGTGATTTTCATTTTTAGTAACATAAATAGTAACATAAAACATAGTACCATGTTTAATGCATAAGACAGAATTGTATTCCAATAGGGTCAAAAGTAAGGAATAAGCTAAATATTTGAGAGTCGATGTCAAAGGATTTCACATGGTCAATAACAGAAAGGCTATCCAAGAGTTTAAAAGTAAGGGATGCAAAAACAAATCAACATGTTTCGGAGGTAAAGGAAGCCTTGGGGGTCTTAATTGTGGGTCAGAGAAGGGCTGATAGAAGTTGAAAAGAAATCAGATAATCTCTAAGGAGACTTTCAGGTTCTACAGTTTCTGGTTCTATCATATTTATATTGGCTTTTTTTTTTTTTTTTGGCCACTGTTCTCTTTCCCACTATTGAGTGGGTCTTGGGCCAGCAGATAAATTCAAGTAGGCACAACAACTCAGAGAATTGGGGCCACAAACAAGCTCTGTTCTTCTTTGTTTACCACAAGCAATCAATTTCATGGATCTCAGTGTTAAATTGTAGCATCACTACTCCATCCTGGCTGGTATGCTTGTCTTCCTTGTGGACTCTTTGGAATTTTTATTGATTCTATATTTTATTTCTTCCACTTTAGTTCTAAGTAAAGAGAAAACAGGAGGAAATACCTAATACCTATCTAAACAAACCACTGAGTGTTGAGAAATACTGTAACAAGAGAAAGTGAATCCATTTCTATGCTTACCAAAGTCTCTTTTCAGCCTACAAAATATAATTTTACCACAATCTGTTTTCAACAAAAAGAAAGGAACCAAACTTTTCTGTATTGTAATTAGAGGATTATATAATGTTTCTGGAACATTTACTATGTACTAGGCCCCTTCACCTTCAGACCGAAGAAGAAGAAATTAATGCCAAAATCTTGGGTTCCTTCTATTATGAAGAATGGTGTATTCCCAAGTCAGGGCACCAGAAGTGAGTGGAAATATATGTTAGGGTCTAACAGACCATATCTAGCATAGCATCTTTTCAACCACAGTAATTGATTCAGGGATGGGGCTTATTAGCTAATCATAGACAATTAAAAAGCATTCTTGGTATTTTACAGGTACTAGAAGAGGGCGTTTTGCAAATGCCCATCAATGACAGACTGGATAAAGAAAATGTGGCACATATACACCATGGAATACTATGCAGTCATAAAAAAGAATGAGTTCATGTCCTTTGCAGGGATGTATATGAAGCTGGAAGCCATCATTCTGAGCAAACTAACACAGGAACAGAAAACCAAACACCGAATGTTCTCACTCATAAGTGGGAGTTGAACAATGAGAGCATATGGACACAGGGAGGGAAACACACACCTGGGCCTGTCAGGGAGTGGGAGACAAGGGGAAGGAGAGCATTAGGACAAATACCTAATGCATGCTGGACTTAGATGACAGGTTGATAGGTGCATGCAGGTTGACAAACCTGCATGTTCTGTGCATGTATCCCAGAGCTTAAAGTAAATTTTTGTTAAAAGAGGGGAATTTGAAATTGGATTAAAGCCCAGTTAGACTCGAAACTGGGTGGATACAAATCTGAAATCACTTGAAAATACATAGTCTTCGGTTTTATTTTACAGATGATGAGCATCATGAATTAATAAATAGCTGACATGTATTAAGTGTTAATATATACCAGAACCCGTGCTCCACTCTTTCTATGGGTTATTGCAGAACAGCTTTCTGGGTGGTCTTGAACCAGTTCTCCCACCTTACACACTTGTATTTCTCAATAATAACTGTAGAATGTACTAGAAATGCAACATCCTGAAATTTAAACAAACAAAAAAAGTAGTCTGGAACAGCCTTGGTTCTCCTGCTTTCCCTATACATAGAATATCTTTCAATGCTTTAGCTCAGCAAATCTTCTCACCATAAGGTATAAAACCCAGGGCAGGTGCTTTTTGCAGGATCTGCACATGTACCCTAGAACTTAAAGTATAATTAAAAAAAAAAAAAGAATTTCAGTAGAAAATAAAGAACCTAGGCATTTTAGCAAATGAATGAGAAAGAGCAACGTACCAATTCAATTCACTTATTTTGGCCTCAAATGTTTCTGTGGTGCAGATGTCATGTTAATTAGAATTAACTCCAGTAAGAGGTAAAGGAAGATTAAGTTTCATTTATGCAATTTTTCTAATTGTCACCTCCCATGGTCTTTTTAAATATTATATTCAAAGCTATTATAATTTTCTAAATTGCATTTTAATAAATTTTGAAGGCTGTGACTGTAATTAAAAAGGGTACACCTGCTAAATAATGAACTAATAAAACATCATATAAGAATCTATCATATAGTCTTCTGACTGCACTCATTTATCAAGCCATGAATTTTAAATAAAAATATATGGTTTCAAGACATTCATAAGTATTTATAACTTAAGATTAGTAGGAATGGTAAATGTCATTTCAAAGAGTTAGCATCACCAATTTTGTGTGGGTATGCAGCATCCTCAATTATTGCCTTCTTGGAAGAAAGAATTCAACTGAGGGGCATAAGGCAGAGTGAGAGACTGAGGCAAGTTTTAGAACAGGAGTGAAAGTTTATTAAAAAGTTTAGAGCAGGAACAAAAGGAAGGAAAGAACACTTGAAAAAGGGCCAAGTGGGCAACTTGGGAGATCAAGTGTACTGTTTGACCTTTGGGACACAAACCCCCACTTGGGGTTTTATTCATTGGCATACTTCCGGGGTGCTGTGTCCCTTCTACCCTGATTATTCTCTTGGGGTGGGCTGTCTGCATGCACCGTGGCCTGCCAGCCCTTGGAGGGACCGCATGTTCAGTGTTTACAGAACACTTGAGGTGTTCTTCCCTTACCAGCCAAGTGTTCCTAGAAGAAGGCCAGGTAGCAGTTAAATTCCACCATGCTGCCTTAGTGCACATGGTTGAGCCCACCTACCTAACTCCTGAGATCTCATCAGGAAGCTGCTGATCACCAGTTTCAGGTGTTTCTGTCTACTGGGAGACTGCTTTTCCTGGTGCCAGCTGTGACCAATTATTATTTTAGACGGCCATTTTAACAACCGCCTGACCATCACCTGATGGTTCCTGACTTGCCCGGTGGGGAAGGACCTCTCCTGCCCTGCTCGTGTCTGACTACCTACCCACTGTAATAAAAATAAGGAAAATGTGTAGGAAACAAAAGCGTATCAAAGAAAAAAGGCATAACTCAATAATTGTTCGACATTATCCTGAAGTTCTAAAGACCAGCCCTAAAATGCCTCAGAGCTAAAGCCCCTCTGAAACCCAATCCTTCTTAACTTTTTATACCTAGAGATATTTCTTAAGAATTAAGATGTATTTCTTAATACATCTCCAAATTTATAATCAAAGAAATACCAACAACTGTTTGCAAATATGCCCTAAACAAGAGACACGAATGAAATCCATTTGAAGGGGCTACACTGTCTGTGGTATATACCCTGGGGTTCACTGTCACACACTGAGAAAGAATTCAGGACACAGACACACATGGGTGGGTTAAGGAGCAGAAAATTTAATAGAAGAAGGGAGAGAGGAGAGAAGCTCCTTGTGAGAGACAGAGAGGCATGCAGAAAAAGGGGAAGGCAGAGGACTGCAGCAGATTTTATAGGCAGGTTGGAGAAAGCAGTGTCTGATTTACATAGGGCTCACAGATTGGTTCAATCAGGTATGACATCTATATCGGGAACCAGGGAAGGCTGGTTGACTTACCCTAATCTTCTTATGCAAATGGACTTTCCAGTTGATTGGCACCATCTTGTCTGCTCCTTTACAGTACATGGGGCTAGGAGAGAAGGGAAGATGGGACCACCATCTTGACCATCTCTAGCCCTTACTTCATGCCCACATTCACCTGTGCAAGCTCCCAGCTTGCAGGCTGCTCGGTTAGGAAATTATTTGGGGCTGTTTTTAATAAAAAATAAAAGCCTTACTGAGGACTCCCATACCCTTTCTATCTGCCTAATTGCTTCTTAACTCATGTATCACATTCAGTACATTGGAAGTAGAAATGTAAAAAGAATAATTTTAACACTTCTCTCTTGACACTCTTTAAGATGTCCTTTTATTGACAAAATCAATTTTTAAAAATTTATATTCCCACCTCTGCATTTTAAATATGTTGTTTTTCTATGGTGGGGTTTTTGTGGAGAAAGCAGGCAGGGGAATAAAATGGAAGAAGAACTAGGTCTCTTTAACAGTTAGACCCACAAGAACTAAGTTCTCAAATCTAACATAAGTGCTGGCCCAACAACCGAAAACTCCCACCCATCTTAGTTCTGGTGTCAGCCTGACCAAGGCAAGGCAAGGTAAGACCTACATATGGGCCAAGAAAATAGAATGGTTTATAAATTGCCACAATCAATGATGGAGAAAAACAAGATCATCCAAAACAAATGACGCCCTGTCAAGATAATTCAGTTTGTTAATTTTACTAGCTAATAAGTCTCTGTTACATCTTTATCTGTCGGAGACAAACCAGCCTCATCTGTATGACATAATCAATCAATTATAAAAGTCACTATATGAGCTTTGGGGCACTGATTTACCCTGAAAGATCTCCAACCCCAGGCCTTGCCTTCACCTGAAATCATAAAATAGATATAGGAGTGAGATTTCAGACATGCTAAACACAATGTAGTTTGAGAGACGGGTCTCTCAGAAGCTCAGAGAAGCCACAATTTGCAGCTCTGAAGCACAATTTGCCTGATTTTCAGATGTGGCTGCAGGCTCTTAGTTACTCCCATGCAGATCACTTGTCTGAACTCTAGGGAATAATGAATTCAGTTAAGCCAATTGCTCTTGTCTCTGGTGTCAATCAAATCCCAGCGCATGCTAATGGGATCCATCTCATTCAGCACATGCTCTTAGACCATTCACACAGTGCTATTGCCCACATCACCCTGGCAGCTGTTTCAAGTTAGTGGAGCTTCCAAAGTATTTGAAGGAGACAAATAGGTTACCTCCAACTCTTGACTTTCTTATTTAGTCTAATGTCTTGTAAGAAAGATACTTTGTGAAATCATTCTACTGGTAAAAGTATATATCATCAAAATTAGCAGGCCTACCCATAGGAGCTTCGCAGATGAAAGAGAGTGCACTTTACACAACTATAGTCAATAGGTGTTCTTTTAATGTCCTAAAGCTGTGTCCACCAAAGTCCTGCATCTTGCATTTGTATTCCTGTTCTCTCAGGGATTGTTTGGTTGAGTTGCTCTTTATTTCTAACACTATCACTAGATCCAGCAGGCATTGTGGAGCATGTATGACACATACTACACATATTACACATAGTAGTATCTTCTGTATGTGGGATATGTGACTCAAAAGTATCAGCAAGTCAGATTACAACCTCTTAGGGAAAATCAACAGCAAATACAAGCTCACAGGTTGTGTGTACAGTTGACTTGTACACGACTTTGGATGCAAATTGACGCAATACCTCTTCATATTACAGTCATCTTTAAAGAGCGGACAGCATTCTTGGGGGCCTGAATTGCTAGGTAACTAAAATGTGTGTATGTAGAATAAAATAATCTTGGAAAAAAGATGTTTTCATAAGCCCTCTCTCTAAAATAAGGCCACCTTCTTTGAGGTAGAGGCTCTGTGCCTTGTGGAAGGAAAGCCACTTTATAAAGCAGCACAAGAATAGCCAGTTATTGAAAGGGCCGTTATAAAATTACTAGCCAGTGGTATTCACTGGTCTTAAAATTTGTCAATCCATTCATCCCTAGGAAAAAGAAAGCATGAAAGAGAGTTCCGTTCACAGGTAGAAACAATTTATGGGAAGGCTTTGGAAATGTAGAACTATTGTTTGTGATGACTGTAAGAAAAAGAGGGGCTGCAAGAGCGGAGCACCATGAGGGGCCACTGGAATGACAGCACAAAGCAAGGTAGATTCAAAAAGGGGAGTAGACGTTTGTTTAAATGGTTTATCCTGATAAACCCAGCTTTGAAGGCAGCCTGGGTCATTCTTGGAAAAGGCCATTCTTTGTCTTCAGTGACCCCAGAGACATCATAGTAAGAGGGTGGTGATGATGCAGCAGCCGGGACCAGGTCCCAGTCGCGGTGGACAGGACAGAACGGACTGGATGGAGCAGCAGGCTGGGGCGCCACCAGGTACCCGCAAAGCCCAGGGATGCGGCTCCTCCCCTGCGCCCCAGCTGCTCGCTGCGCCCCCTCCGGGCCGCGCGGGCTCCGGCTCCCACGCCGGGGCTGCCTCTCCCGGATTTCAGCCCGGTGGGAGGCAGTGCCCAGAGCCTGTTTTTCCTGATCTCACAAAATCCTAAAAGCCGAGTCCCTACAACCAGCAGACAAAACTGCTCTCCAAGCTTCGGCTCCTTCCTGCTTTCCAGGCGTTTCTCCAGGAATAACTTACACTTAGTGGCACGGGGAGGAAGGTGGGGACTGGGGGGTCGGGGGTCCCCCAGCATGGAGCACCCACGTTGCAGTGTCGTGTTGGAGTGGCTAGGGTGGTTTGTGCCCAGCCCGCCCCACCAGGCCCTGTCATCTGCGCACCGAGACGCCGGCTGGCCTGGGCGGCGGGGTGGGCGTCTCCGGGTCTGTGGCTCCGTCCCGTCCGCCCCCGCCCCTTCCTCCCGGCCGGCGCCGGCGCTGTGCGACCTTTTCCCCAGCGCGCGGCGCTGCGCTCGCTTTTATCCCGGAGCCCCGTCGCTTCGTGCGCTGCCAGCGGGGCTCAGCCAGTCGGCTGGAATTGAGTAGCATTCATTGAATCTGCGGATTTCATGACGTCTCCCTGCGTGGTCCATCACTTTTCTCCTAACCGGGGATTTTTTTTTTCTCTTGCCCTTCCCCGCTTCCTTCCACCCAGTCTCCCTCCCCCGTCCCTGCCCAGACGCGCGCCCCTCCGCCCCTCCTTCGGCCCCGGCGCCCAGCCCGGCTCTCGGCGCTCGGCCGGAGGGAGCCAGTCCGGAGACGGCCGCACCTGGCTGGAGAGGCTGGGCGGGCGGAGGGGTGGAGACCCGCGGGCGCCGGGAAGCCGGACCCGGAGCCGGAGCCGCGGCGAGCAGAATGGAGTCTCCTAACAGCCTCTCGGGGCTGATGTGAAATTTGACCATCTGATTCCAGTTTTTTTTTTTCCCTTTTTCCTTTTCTTTTTTGCATTTCCTTCCCTTGCCATCCGTCGTGTGGCGAATTGTTCAGTCTTGCTCCGTTTCAAGAGAGGAGATCATGATTGAGTGAAACCACCCCGTCCGCAGCCAGGTAAGCGGTGCGCGGAGATGCTCGCGGGCGAGGAGCCGGCGTCCACCTGGGTGAGGCGTTCCGCGCCCTCGGGTCCCCGCGTCCCCTTCCCCAGCTCCGTCGTCGCCGCAGGCGTCTACACTCTCGTGAGAAACATTGTGCCCAAGTCAGCGGAAAGACGAGGGAGAAGCCGGTTACATAACCGAAGGGGAATCTGTTTCATATGGTTTTCATTAGCGACTGAAACTCGCACGGGGGCCGGGTGGAGGAGGGGTCTGCATCCCTGGGCTCGCAGAGACCCAGTCAGTTATTGCAGACATCATTTCAACATCCGCTGGCAAAGGCGAAATACGCTGATTAACTGTCAGGGGCGGCATGTGGTGTAGTCATTTACAGTTCGGAAAAGCCCATTGTCTTTGTGGAAGGCTGTCTCCCTGTTCTGCTTTGCATGGAGAGGAGAGAGACAACAGGAGAGGGAGGAAAAGTGAGGGTGGGGAGAAACATGCGGAGAATGGGAAACAGGACAGTGTAACTCCTAACTGTTCTCTATCCGTAAAACCGAAGATGTGATATGATGACTGAAAACAGTAAATAGGAAGATCTCCCTAGGTGTAAACTGAATTATTTTGTAACTGGAACGCTTTAGATAAAACGAGATGTGTGTGCCATTTAGAGGACTGTGTGGATGTGGATATTTGCTTCCCTGTGGATATACTTTCATTTTAATCAAGACATTACTCTTGGATTCGTTTTTTAAGTGAAATAACATCAGTATTCCCAAAACCCAATAAAAGCCCGGTGGATCCACAGGTACATCTGTTGTACTACGTGCAATATGGTGAGATTCTCAGGGGAAAACATGTCTTAATACAAACAGCCACAGAGATAGGATGAGGTTAGTGGAGAAACAAAATACCAGAATTTTCCAAAGAATTCCTCCTCCACCCCCCCAAAAAAGGAAGAGGGGGGAAAAACCCACAACTCCAGTGTTGGGGAGTTGGAGATGTATTATGTGTTTAGAGCGTTTCCCAACTGCTGTTATCCAAAGCCTTCCGATCCCCGGGAGCCCCACACGTACAGGGGGCAATGCAACATCCCCGCCAGCCCGTTCCCTGCCTGCCTTTCTTTTACTGAAAAAAACGAAGAAGGGTGATGCCCAGGAACTGCTTAGGGAGGGGAAAGGGCTTGCTATAGTCAGGGCTGAGCTAACTGAGCTTCGCCCATTTTGCCTGGAGAAAGAAAAAGAGCTCGAGTCTCCATGGCGACCCAGGTGGAAGGGGAGACTGCAGCTCCAGTTACAGGGGAAAAAATTTGGACAAAACTTTCCTGGCTCCAGGCAAAGGAATAAGCCAGCCGCGTGCCCTGTGGCGGGTCCCAGGGCATCGGCTGTGCCCAACTCTCTGACGGCGGCGCTCAAGAGGGCGCCCAGAGCTGACCGCGTGCTCCTCAAACCTCCCGAAAGTTGCCGAGGTGGGATGGGGGCGGGCGGGGGGGGAAGAGGGGGTGGCGCGGAGGTGGTGGTTCCCCAGCGGGTTCCGGATTCAGCACCAAGGCCAGAGCCCAGGCGCCGAGGGTGCAGCCTCCTCCCAGTTCTGCAGCCCCAAGCGAGCGGCACCGACTCCTTTGGTCACTGGAGGTCAATCGCTTTCTATAAAGAAAAGATTCCTTGGCTCGGCCAGAATCTGGATATCAAATTATCCACGGAATTAGGTGAAGCAAAGAAGCTTGCAAATCATCCATTTTATGCATGGCGGTGCATCAGAGGAACTATTCAGAATCAGGAACACTGGGACAGGGAAAGACCTGAGCTGAACTTAGAGTGGAGACAGGATACCGTCCTTAGGGGGAAGAAAAAGGACGCGTGCGCGCACAGACACACACTCGCACGTACGCCGCCCATCAGCCCCTGAGGAGGGTTGCTAGTTTCAGCTGAGTCCCTTTGGCTTACAAAAACATGCCTCCTTTGCCCTCTCACGCTCCTCTCTTTAACTTTTTGTTGGGCATAGATGGCAGAAGGGAGCTGTGGCAGCACCCTAGTCAGTGAGAAACCAGCCAACCAAGTACTTTCCTAGGGTCCTAGGACTCAAAAGGGTGGAGAAATAGTTTCCTCTCAGTCTAGACCTGGCAGGATTCAAAGCAACACTGGTGAGCTCCTGGAAAGGAGAGAGAGTGTGTTAGCAAGATGAGAGCCAGTGATCACATCTTCATGCCTGTGTGTGAGCAAGGTGGCTACATTTCCTAGGTTGCAGGCATAGGAAACCAAGAGGAGTCACTTCTCTTAATACAAACAAGGAAGAAACTGCAGGAGGGAAGGATTTATTTCCATTCAAGTTCCATTTCAACATTCATACAAGGAAAAGAGGTAAGTCCATCCAGCTCTTCTGCTCTTGCTTTACTAGAAGCTGGTCTTTGCCCTGCTCTCATCCTTGGTAGTAGGTCCCCCACCACCACCACCATCACTGATATGAAGCGGAAAATTAGTATAGGAAGGTGGCAGTCATGTTTGCAATAGAACGCCTGTAAGAGTGCCGTCCAGGTGTTACAAGGTTCGGTTTGAATTGCAGAGACCAGTCAAAGGTTTGACAGCTGGCTGGAAATGTTGATAAAGGTTTGACAATATCCCTGGCTGCTTTCCTGTTTCATGAATATACTTGTGCATGAGGTCTTGAGCTGGTTCTGGTTTGTTATTTTTAGTGGTAAACAAGATATGATCCTGGCTTTTTTTCTGGGCTTTCCAAGTGTGACACGTTGTTGTTTCTAAAGATACCGCATGCTGAGCACTCAGGATGTGGTTAAAGCAGTGTGTTTATATCTTCCAGTCTTTTCAAATGATTGTTAGTGAAGGCAGAGCAATTTATTTCAAACCTAAGCCAAAGGATGAGTTATTGCACTATTTCTTACATTTCAGTTCCTGATAGGCATTGATGAGTTTATCCATAATTTAGTTTATGAAAGGGTTGCTACCTAAAGTAGACAGAAGAAGTGATGCATGGTGTATTAAACAAAGCAGCTGTTCCCTGGGCTTTGTTCCATCTGATATTATCAGCAGAAGGAAGTAGACATTCATTGTGAAGGTAAAGCTATACAAGAATATAGACTGTTAGATAAACAAAGTAATGTATTTCTGAGTTCTAAAGTTCAATTTCTGTTATAAATTTAAAAAGAGGGGTGGTGTCAATAATCTGGGTATATGAAATTGCTCAGTCAATAATTTAGTTCTGGTAGATTCCATGCTCACATATTCAGTGCGTATTCACCAAACTATGGCTTGCTTTCTTCCTAGGTGGCTAATTGATGAGCAAAGTGTCACTATGCCCTTTGCAGTCAATAGGATACTCCAAAATAATTGGTTTACTCATTTCAAGTAAGATTTGCTAAGGAGAACAGCTTGTGAAAATTCATCCCCATTCACTTGGTTCCATTTTTCTGTTTAAAAAAAAAATCATTTTGATTCCTCGTCTAGATATTGCCTAAATGATAGTTACCTCATCTCAGTATTGCCTAAACATTGGTATATAGTGTTTTCGTTTGTGTGACCCAGGTCTTTATTTAATATGTAGAACTTACATGGACTTTTTCCTTTAAGAATATAAAAAGGCTTTTAATTCAGTCTCATTTTCATCCCTATCCTTCTCAGTCTACCTTTACTTAATAGAGGAAAAATTAGAATACTTATTTAAGAAGCAATAGAAAAAATTCATTGGAGATTAAAAATAAAATACCCTTATGGAATCTTAATCCCATTCGCTGATTTTCACTGGTAGAAAATGTTTCTGTCCACCAGGGTTTAATGTTGACTATGTAAACCTTCATGAGAACAAAACAAATCCTCTTTATGTAAAGTCAGGCAGATAAAGTGAAGCTCTTCTCTTTTTCACCAATTCTTCCTTTATCAAATAATACATAAGCAATACGGAAATGGAAATGGACCAGAGATAGGTGGAGTAGGAAGAAGGAAGAAAGTGAAGGGAAAAGGCAGTTACTTATTGCTGCCAGCTTTAAAGTGATAATACTTTTCAAAGTAAGGTTGGTTTTTCTAAGTTCGTTGTCTCAAAGCTTTAAGTTTGGTGGAATTATGATGTTTAAATTCAGTGAATTTGGATTTATAGCTTCTTGAGATGGCATTTATTGTTTCTTTACTTTATCTTCAATAATTGACATGTAAGTACCAAAAGAGAATTGATTGACTCTGGAGTTTTACAAAATTATTAAATCTGGTAATACCAGTAAGGGGGGAATTGGCAGTTAAGTTGAAAAATCATCAAAACACTTTTGTTGAATTAGAGTTTTCTTTTTAATTGTAGTGAAAGTGTTTGGGGAGATAGAAAAATAAAATATAGCTGTTTGGGATAAAAATACATTTTAAGATGCATTTTAAATAATTATTTCCATAAATAATTAGGATCCAATAAAAAGAAGAGATAATCACAACAGCAGTTAGTGCTCTAATGGTATTCTGAATTTCCTCTGGCAAAGTACTAGAATATACACATACTTGCTATTATTTTAATAACATTAAATAATAGCAAAATTATTTTTGTCAAATAAGGAGCAGTCTCATCATTAAAAGAATAGTCTCTATCCTCACTAAACTGTAGCTTTGATCTAACCATACCTCCTAATCAATTGTAAATATTCATTTATTTATTTGTTGCTAAATTGAATCATTGTTTAAACAAAACCAAATCAGAGAATGATTTTGTGCAGTGTGCAATGTTCGAGTAGTCATTCAGATCTGTATTTTATCTGGAATGCATTAAGGCCATTAGTCAACTTTCCTAGTTATAATATGTAAAGTTAACCCTAAATTTTAACCAAGTGACTATTTAATTTATGACTATATAAATGTATTCGTGTCAGATGAAACCCATAATCTCCTTCAGTCTCATGTTTCTCATTTTTTTCTGTATAGCTGTGCTTAGGACTAGGAATCATACAGTACTGGTGATTCTTTTAGTGAATAGAATTTGGCTAACATGCATCACCGGTCTTATTCGCAGTCACAGAGATGCGGTTTCCAATATGAAATACTTACAAAAGGAACCAGAAAGTGCATCTGTGGGTAACAAGATCCATGTCCTTGCCAACAACTGTTCTGTGGGATTAATTCTGAACGTATTACATGCAATGTGAGAGACGTGTCTATAAATTAAGTTTAAATCCTGTGGCAGTTTCCTCTTTAAACTTGCAGACATCTTTTTTCCTATCCAGGATGACAATTGATTTTTTTAATGATGCTTTAAATTTCTCTTGTATCATCTAGCAGGAACTTGTACAAGCTTGACAATGTGCTTCGTAGGTGGTGTTGCTCCGTGATTAAGAGCACAGGCTCCGGTGTTTCTCACTAACTGAATCTGCATCAAGGTCTAGGTGTATCTGTCAGTTTTTGCTAAGTCTGGTGCAGTAACAGCAACTGCAGCATCTTGGTGTCTTACAACACAAAGGCGTATTATTCCCTGGAGCTCTATACCTCTGCTGGTCAGTTGTGGCTCTGCCTCCTGTGCCTTCTTCGTTCTGTAATTCAAGCTCAAGAATCAGTCTGGTCTGAAACACTTCATCCCAGCATCAGAGGAAAAGGAGAATACAAAGTTAAGCAATGGCCCTTAAAATTCCTGCTCAGATATGTCACAAGTTATCCACTCACATTCCATCAACCAAACAATTCACATGTCGCACCAGTGCCAATGGTTAATGGGAAGGAGATGTATATTTCTCCCACAGTGAGGCACTGCAAGCCATGTAGCAACAGGTGGAGACATCTAATCTTTCAGGGAGGGAAGGGAATAACTGGAGGCAATTATATAATCTACTATGCTAATTTTGTGAACTTAATCAACTTTTTGCCTTGGTTTCCCTATCTATAAAATAATAACAATAGTAATTATAACAACGTATGCCCCAGAGATGTTATGAGGATTCATGTGATAATGTAAATAAAGTTCTTACCATAGGCTGGGGGTGGTGACTCATGCCTATGATCCCAGCAGTTTGGGAGGCTGAAGTGGGTTAATCACTGAGGCTAGGAGATCACTTGAGACCAGCCTGGCCAACACGGCAAAACCCTATCTCTACTAAAAATATAAAAATTAGCCAGATGTAGTGGTGCATGCCTGTAGTCCCAGCTACTTGGGAGGCTGAGGCACAAGAATCACTTGAACCCAGGAGGCAGATGTTACAGTGAGCTGAAATTGTGCCACTGCACTCCAGCCTGCATGACAGAGTGAGACTCTGTCTTCAAAAATAAAAATAAAAGTTATTAGTACAATGTCCAGCACAAAGCAGGCACTTCATAAATAGCAGATGTTGTTATTCATTTATTTCAATGTGGCATTAACTTCAGTTCTTGATGATCCTGTGTATACTTTATTAATTAGATAGCTCTTGAAACAGAATTCTAAATCTCACCAATTTAGCAAAATAGAAGATCTCTCTCATTCACATAAATCTAATTCATTGATGCTGTACAAGGACCCAGGCTGATGGACACTTTGTCATCTTTAGCACATGGCTTCTAAGATCTCCTGAGTGTTGATATCCAACTTACAGACAAGGAAAGAGTGAGAGTAGATGATTATGTAGAAGATTTTAATGATCCAGACCTGGAAGTAATGTATATAACTCCTATCCATATTCTATGGTCATACCTGCAAGAGTAGCTGCAAATTGTAGTTCAGCTCTATGACCAGGAGGAGGGGAAACTTGTAGGCTGAACGTGCCGGAGTCTTTGGTATGCATGCCCAATATACATGTCGGGCATCGAAGAAATACAGCTAATTTAAATCAGGAATAGAGTAAGGCCGAGGAAATGATTTGTCCCAATGGTGAAAAGATTCCTGGTAGAGATAGTATTTCATGGTGCCCTGAATCATTCTTTAGTAGTGTATTTTGTAAAATACATTAGTTGGGATATTTTGACTTTTGGAGTGGGTGTAGATGACTCTTAACAAAAGAAATACAAATACATATTGTTTGATTTCTGTTAGCCAATCCGTTAAAGTAGACACAAAGGAGAAAAGCCAACTTCACAACCCATGCTCAAAAGCAACGTTCTAATCCTGACAATTACACCCACATTGTGTCTAAGAATGCTGAAGAATTAGATGCTGTCTTCTACTCTCTGGCACCTGCTGTTGACCAGCAATTTGCATTTTGTTTTAAATCACATAAATGTCTATAGGTTAGACACATGCTGTAAGTTTAGGTTGAATTAATCTACTAATAGTCAGTGCTCTCCTGAAAGTAAACCATGTCTTTTATAAGTAGTGTTTGAGAAGCTCTGCTTCCCTCAAGGAGAAAATTTGGAAACTGAGTTCCATACCTTTTCACTAGAAGCAAAAGAACAGCTTTAATCCAAACTTACAACTCAGAAAAGAGAAATTTCAGGGAGAAATATCTGAGAAGACTATGAGAGGAAGAACCAGAAGAAATAGGGAGGCGTTCCATAATGCTTTTAGTTCTCTTATGTCATTTCCATTCCCCTAACTCAGATACCACAGCCACCTACACTCATGCAGGGGAAAACATTATCAAATTGAAACAGTAAATACCAGTAATGCATGTTAATCCTTCCATGGGGCAGTAATACTGGATTAGAAAACTCTTGACCTCTTCAAATATCTTGCCATTCCAAAGTAAATAATGTCTCATAGTGCAACTTTTGTTTAATGAAGAGAATGTTATTGAGGAGAGGATTTATTTCACTGTCACGTTCAAATCATTTCAATCCAAAATGGATACAACCCAACTCAGTCATGTGCAGAAGGGAGTAGGCAGGACAGTAGGTGAGTGCAAACCATGTAATATAAGAGTAGATGAAAGAATTAAGGGTGTTTTCCCTGGAGAATATGTGGGGGAAGAGGCATGATGGTTATTTTCAGGCATCTTGATATTTGAACATGAAGGAAGAAATTAGAATTGTTCTGCTGGGCTCTATGGGATAAAAGTGGGACTCAGCAGTAGAATCTACAAAGTGACATATTTTGGTTCAATATAAGAAAGCATTTTCAGTAGACAGAGCTGGACAGAGGTAATATGATCTGTCTTCTGCATTTGCACAGCTCTGAATTCTTTGTCACTAGAAGCATAAAGAAGCTGAGAAAGCTAGGAACCGGGGTTGGAGTGCATATATTTCAAGGTCTTTGCCAACACAGAGCACTTCTAATGGCCGTGAGAGAAGTGGTGCCCTTCAAGTTCCGTCAACAAATCAGACTGGACCTCACCACTCTATGGGGCCATTGCTTTATGACTTGGGGAGCCATCATTTTTCTATAAAAGAAGTGTATGGTATTTAACCAAGCATGGCATCTCAATCCATACACAAACCTCATGGTCTAAGAGAGCAGGTCTGGAATGCTGTGATCACATGTCTAAGCAGTATCACATGACTAAGAGGCAGGGCTACAGGACTCACCACTCATGGAAAAGCTTTACCCTTGCTTTGTGTTGTCGACACACTACCTTCAATCAAAAGACAGGGAATGAAATCTCTCTCTGGAGGCTTCTCCATCACCTTACATTCTTTTCAGAGCTGAGACTCCATGATGAGCCAGGCAGAGCACACTTCAGATTTGTAGATGTCTCTAACGTGCAAAATATACTGCTACTACAATATAATTCCTACTCTCAAGAAATCCACTTTCAATAATGGCAAAGTAGGAGTAGATTCTTTCCTCTTCAGCTCTCTCCTGAAGTCTCACCAGTGAATACCCTAAACATATGCACCCTCTTAAATTTTCTTTAGCCCTCTTGGGGTGGCTGGGCCCATAGCAGTAAAGCATATAAAGAGAGGGCAGAAAGAGGAGGGCAAATAAAGCAACTATGACATTATGTGTTGTCATAAGAGGGATTCTTTCACTGGAAAAGAGGCCGAATTAGGTGACCCCCCCTTTTTTTTTCAGTCAGCACTCAAGACTGTTGGGCCCAAGCCAACACCCCACATGTCTCCTTGACTGGCCACAGGTGGGGTCTCGGTGGACAAAAGGAGGCATCAGAGCTGATGAAAGTCAGCTGAGGTCAGTGGTTCCCAACGTGTGTCCCTGAACCGGCAGCAGCAGGAGGCAGCATCACCAGGGAGCTGGCTACAAGTGCAGGTTCTCAAGCCCACCCCACATCTACTGGATCAGGAACTCTGAGGACAGGGCCAATCATCTGCCCATCACCTCCAGGGACTTTGATACACTCTAAAGGGGGGAGCTACTGGCTTAGGGTTTTCTCAGATCTGCTTTAGGGAGGAACCCAGACATAATGCCCCTTCTCACAGCCTTCTTCCCACGATAAAGACCTTCGAGTGCATGCTCACACAAGAGCCAGGCAGAGTCACAACTAGAGCTGGGACCCAGAATGCCCACTGCAAAGGCAGATTTCACCTGGACTCAATGTCTTGGGTTGGCGGTGGGGGGGCGTAAGCAAAAACAAAGAGCTTTTGGTCCAACAGAAAAAATATGCATGATCACACTAAGTTTCAAAGATTATAAGTACAAAGCAAGGCTTCTCTGTTAGGCAGTTTATTTAAATAAACTGCTTAGTATTTTGGAATTACAGTTAATCCATTCTGAAGTTTCTTTGTTCTTTTCAAAATTAATAGTCTCATCTATTATCCTTTAAATAAAAGACACTATCAGTGAATAAGAACGGTGTACTCTTGAGAAAAGCCATATTAAGAAAATTGAATAGAGTGCTTATCACAGCAGACTTTCAAGCAGTCAAGTGAGGAATAATTATTATTATATAACATTTACTTTCATTCAAAATATCTGACCACTTTCATATTGCCAGAAATTGGCCTTTCATCACCATATCCAGAATTGTCTTAGCTTCTTGGGTTAGTCAGTCAACAAATCTCTACTAAGTACCTACTATCTAAAGAAGACAAGGGGGACACAGGAAAAAAATGTCCTGATTTCAGTTCTCAGAGGCCAGAAACTTAGAAAATGAGACTATCAATGAAGCAATAATGCTCACAAAGAAGCATGGCATTACACAAGAGAATGGTGCTAGGCTTTACGTGAGGGAGGAGAACATTACTGAGGGCTGGGATCAGCAGAAAACATCCAGGGATGTGGTGAAAAGTGACGGTGTCTTGGAAGAAGAGTAGCGTTTCAGTGCTTAGTAAGGTTTTCCCAGGAGAAAGGAGGGCTTTCCAATCAGGAACCCACCTATGGGTTGGTGCAAAAGTAATTGCGGTTTTGCCATTACATGCATGTAAGATGTATTGGCAATGAGGATTGATCGGGCAGCGATATGGTGTACCACACCATGGAAATCAGAGCACCACACATCGGCCTGGCATATGAGCTTGTAGATCTTGGAGAAGTGACTGCTTTGATTGGGGCCAAATGGGAGGAAATACAGGGATTTTAATCTGGCAGTCATGAGCAAGACAGAGTTAAATACTGAGATTAGGACACACAGCTAGGACACTGATGAGAAGGCAAGAAACCCTAAGCATGTGTGAAGCAGTAAATGAGTAATAGAAAAATGGACCCACTTTAGTGTCATCAGTGGTGCTGAGAGCAGTAATCACTCATGAGCCAAGAGAGCAGGCTGATGATGGATTCCGCCCAAGGAAAGCTCTCCTACCACCCTGCATGGGCAAGAGGGAGCGCACGTGGCCGCAGTCCAGGCGCAGAATGGTGAGTTTGTTCCAGGGAATAAATAGTGGTGCTAGGCAGAGAGGTAGTTGAGCCCCTGCAGCAGCCAGTTAGGGCTGCGGTGTGTTGTCACTTTCACTTGCAAGGTTTTGGCTGGAAGAGTTTAAGTGCATGTTTTTGGAGATTTTCTGTGAATGGGAAATTTGTTCATCCTGAATATGGTGGGACCATTTTATTTTCTGATCTGGAGAAGAGAGTAGACAAGACTCCTTTTTTTCCCTCATGTACAAGAACAATGTTGCTTGATCGTCATCTCCTAGTTATTCAGTCATACCTGTCAAACTACAAACTTTCTCTCTGCCCATGAAGTAAAACTCCCTTATGCTTTTATAGATGTCACTGGGAATTTAGCCTGGCTCCCAAGCAGCATGAACAGAGACCCCATGAAAAGAAGGAGTCTATGGTAAAAATATAAAGTGGGCTTTATGTGGAACCCACCTTAGTCTGCAAGTAACCTTTATGGCACAGCCCACTACTTCAGTATAGTGGTGAGTGTGGGTCAGTCTAGAACTTCCAAATAAGTCAAGATAATTTTTTTCAAGACCCCAATATGATACCAAAAAAATGAACAAAAATACTTTGCTGTTAATTAACTTTATTTTTCAGGGATATTATTTATTTAGCTTGCACCACTAAGATGGTCTTCTCTATTCCTGATGAGTTTAAGTTAGTAAGGCTGAGTCTTCTGTGAGATTCAGCTCTCATGGCAAGTACAAAGAGGTTATGTTGGCCACTGGGATAATAGCTAGAACATGGGATCCAGCATCAGAAGACGTATTTCACCTGAAAATCCTTGGTTATGTGAATACCAGAGTCATTCACAATAGCCTACCCACAAAGAGTGTGAAACCTGGACTTTAGAGAAGCTGATAGAAAAAATGGCATTGTGGTTACAGCAACACAAAAAACTGGTGTGGGATAGGATAATTTAATTAAAACTCACCAGTCAATTTCCAAACAACCCCCTGATATTTTCACTGTATTAATAAGGTTTTCTTAAAATGAACAATTATTCGATAATACTGGATGTTTTTTGGTTACTCTCAACCAATCTAAAATAAATGGTCCTTTTATTATAAAATAGATGTAAGGAGGCTGTAGCACTAAAGACAGACCCTGGTGTCCTGCTGAAAAATCACAATCCTCATTTGACTACTTGAGACCTTGCAACATACATGTATTGTTGTAGTTCGTCTCTTTCTTCAGGTAAGGAACCTGGACTCAAGTTGTTCTTCATTTTTTAAATTTCCAGATGAACCGTTGGTATTGCTAAAATAAGGCAAGACTTATACATGGAGAGTGATAAACAAATGAGTGAGAAGCCTTGTGTGTCTGTCCTGGCCTCTTCCCATGCCATTTCAGACATTGGTCATCTGATTGAGTCATTATGCTTCATTTTCCAATCACAAAACAGATCCAATCACTCTGTGCCCTTAAAGCAACCCAAGATTCCACAGAATGGTCACTTTCATGATGTATTAGTCCATTCTCATACTGCTAACAAAGACATACCTGAGACTGGGTGATTTATAAAGGAAAGAGGTTTAGTGGATTCATGGTTCCACACAGCTGGGGAAGCCGCACAATCACGGTGGAAGAAGAAGGAAGAGCAAAGCCATGTCTTACATGGCGGCAGGCAAGAGCGCTTCATCCTTTAGAATATATCAGAAACCCTGGAGGGGATGGGCAGATGACTGGCCCTGTCCTCAGAATTCCTGAGCCAGTAGATCTGGGGTGGGCTTAAGAATCCGCATTTGTAGCCAGCTCCCTGGTGATGCTGCTTGCTGCTGCCAGTTCAGGGACACAGGTTGAGAACCACTGACCCCAGCTGATTCTCATCAGGTTCAAGCAATTCTCCTGCCTCAGGCTTCCAAGTAGCTGGGACTACAGGTGCCTGCCCCCATACCCAGCTAAATTTGAAATCTTAAATTGAAATTCCTCTTTATAAAACCATCAGACCTCATGAGACTTATTCACTACCATGAGAAGAGGATGAGGTAAACTGCCCCCATGATTCAGTTATCTCCACCTGGCCCCACCCTTGACACATGGAGATTATTACAATTCAAGGTGAGATTTGGGTGGGGACACAGCCAAACCATATCATGGGAAGGGGCAAAAGAGATCTCACTAAGTTGGCAAAAAAAGAAAAAGCACTGAGTAGGACCTTGAAACTCTTAGCATCTGAGAAGGAATCTCAGACAGGGTGGAGAGGAAGGGACAGTTAGTTTCTAGTAAAGAGAGGAGAAAACAATGGGCTTAATATGTGCAAGAGAGACTTGCTGATAACAGAGGTTCTGACACCCTGGAATTGTTTTAAAAGGAAGGAAGGGTAATTTATATGCTGTCATATCAGATAAATCAAAACAATAAACCAGGTAGCTTGTTGAGGCAGATGTCCAGGTCATTGAATTTGAGATGTCAATTAAAAGTATATTTTAAAATGCCACCAGAAAGGTTCTCAGGCTTGAAGTTTTATCTTCTTACCACAGGCACTGTCTTGGGGTTTCTTCTGCAGCCACCCTGTGGGCTGGTGCCTTCCCGCACACTTTTACTCTCTGCCAGATGCAAACTCCTTTGCCAGCAAGGGTCAGACTACACATTATTGTATCTGCTGTGTGTCTCTTCAAGGAGTTTCATGGAAGGGCCATTCAGTATATAATATTTGAATAATATTTCTATAATCCTTAAAGTATACTGAGAACTACTGGAAACTATTAAAACTATTAAAAATAGCTGTCTTTGGAAAAATAATGCAGACCCTTATTATTCCATGAGGCACATTGTAGCCATTTCTATGAATGCAGTGAGGATCCACTGTACAAGAAATAAAACACCCAAATACTGTTATGTAGGTCAGAGGGGAGATGTCACGTGGGAAAGAGTTTTCTTCTTTTCTTAGTAACTTGTACTGGCGAAAGCATCCATTCTAGATGTCACTCAGATGTGATATTTAAATGATGGAAGAAAAGGAATAAATTTGTATTTCAGATGGGACCAGGGATGTAACATTCACTTTTGTAAGCCATATAAAAATTGGAGCACAGTTCAAGTCACTGATTTCTGGTCTTTCTGTA
Organism: Sapajus apella; assembly: GCF_009761245.1. Lineage (NCBI taxonomy): Eukaryota > Metazoa > Chordata > Mammalia > Primates > Cebidae > Sapajus > Sapajus apella. Next base: position 8,167,772 of record NW_022436948.1, read on the forward strand.
TTGGCATTGTCTTCTGTGTTGCTTTAAAGATCTCCAAAACCTAAGCCCTCATGCCCTTAGACATAACCACATTTCCTTCCTAGGAGCCTAAGAAATTGGAGTTAACTTGGAGTCATGTAGTTCTATAGGATGAGCTTTGACAGACACTGAGCTCTATTAGATTAGTTATTTCACTTCTCTCTTATCAGGTTTTCTAGCTACAAAATGGGGATAATTCAGAAAAATAAATAAATTAGTAAGCTGGTTTTCCTGTCCCTTGCTTCTAAGAGGATATGAAAACCGTAATAAACAATTTAATTATTTTATAATTTTTAATGCCAAGCACATGTGTTACTTCAGAAGGCAGGTATGCTCCTTTCTCCACTCTTGTAGGACTTTAAAGTTTAAGAATAGAATAATGACCCAGTTACATCCCAGGACACCCACATCATCAAAGACTAAACTGTCCAGCACGGCACACTCACCAAAATAGAGGAGGGAGCTCACTCACTTTTTAGAAAGGTTTTTAACAACTGAATTTGAAATCTTAAATTGAAATTCTGTTTATTCCTAGTTGAGTCAATTATCCAAATAATTCAAATTAAACTGGAACACTCCAGTCCTGAAGCATTCTCAGTCATCCAAGTTTTACAGTGAAGTCAAGGTCAATGCTCTTCAGATTACAGATGAGTTTGAACATGTCTGTAGTTACATGTGTGGGGGTGGGAGGAGCTCTCCACCTTTATCCTTCTATTTCCACATGGTTTCCATGTGGTTTCTATATACATGGCACTTTTCAGATCCAGCCTGGGGAATTTTCACCAATAGAAATGCAGAGAAAGTGTATTTTGGGTGTGACCTAACTTGTAAAAACCAACCTACTGTTTCTCTAAGACAACACTCACCTTTATTACTTATTTATTTTATTTTATTTTTTAAGACAGAGTCTTCTTCTGTCACCCAGGCTGGAGTGCAGTGTTGTGAACTTGGCTCACTGCAACCTCCGCCTCCCAGATTCAAGCGATTCTCCTGCCTCAGGTTCCTGCCCCCACACCCAGGTAATTTTTGTATTTTTAGTAGAGACAAGGTTTTACCATATTGGCCAGGCTGGTCTCAAACTCCTGACCTTGTGATCCATCCGCCTCAGCCTCCCAAAGTGCTGGGATTATAGGTGTGAGCTGCCACACCTGGCCAACACTCACCTTTAAAGTAACTTCCCAACTTGAGCTCTTCCATTGTTTTAACATTTCTACAAGGCAAACAGTGTTTATTGCCAATTCGGAAAAGTAAACAAATTTTAACATCAATGAATTCTGCACTCAAACAGCTTGACCAAAGACGATAAAATACTGTGCATTTATTTTACCTGAGTCTTTCTCATTTGTTTGTTGCACAAGTATGTTTAATGTAGAAAAAATGTGAAAACTCAGATAAGCTAAATTTTTGAATAAAGGAAGGCAGGAAGGAGAGAAGAAAGGGGGAGGCGGGGGTGGGAGAGAAAATAACCCATGCAGTAAATAGGAGGGTTTACTTACATTTTATAACAAAAACTGATCATCATCTATTGATGACTGATTTTGTTATTTGGTAATTCATCATCAACTTCTCTCCAAGTCAGGAATGAGGAGTGGCTCGTGGATTGCTTTGTCTCTTACTGTGGGCCTCACTCCCTGCTCTTCACCCACCTTGCTGATGGCCTCATGCGCATCCTCTAACATGATGGACACTTGCTCCGTAAGTCCAGGCCTCTTCCTGCTGCCTGGGATGTTCTTTCCCCAGATTTGCCTTTCTCTCATCAACTCCATCCAAAGTTGAGCCTTCTCAGCAAGTGCCTCCATTCACGCCTCCTGTAAGTCTCCCATCCTCCACCCCTGTTTCCCCATCCTCCTTCCTGATTAAACTTCCTCCATGGTACGTGGTACCTTCTAACACGCCACACAAATAACATATTGGCTTTGTTTATTTTCTGTCTCCTGCAATAGAAGGCAAGCTTCTAGGGGTAGAGTTCTTTTGTTCGTTTTGTTCACTGATGTTTCCCTCGCTGATGTCCTGCACATAGTAGGTACTCAATATGGTCGACTAAACATAGACTACGATTGTGGTGGCTGCATTGTAGGTGACTCTAAAACATACTTACTGTGTATTCATAGCGTCCTTTATTTTGGGCATTGGGGTTGTTTTCTCTTTTTTGTTGTTGTAAACAGTGCTGTATAAGCATCTCCCACACAATGTGTCTTTGTACACACTATATCAGAATGCCTTTTTAGTATAAAGCATTACACATGTAATTGCTGGGTAGAAGGGTAGGCACTTTTTGAAAGCTCTTGTTACATTTCACCAAATTGCACTTCAAAAAGGCTGTGCCTATTTACATTCTAACATTTCCCAATGAAAGAACAGTCTGTAATCCCTGATCCATTAACCACAGAAGCAATCTGATTGGACATGAAAACATTCAAAGAAGCCGGACAGGTCATTCTCAGCTGCCAGAACCTGTGCCCACCTGAGCTACTCAGCCACAGGAACTGAGTGGGTTATAAAGGAGAAATTAATATCAGACACCAAGCAAACACCTTCGCATGGTGGAACTCATATGCTACTAGCTTTCAGCAATATTGTCCCAGTCACTAAGCCTGTTGGTTCTCACAAGAGCCCAGGAAGGAAGGAAACATACTGTTTTCCCATTTTGTAGGTAGGGAACTGGAAGCCAAGTTCACAAGATTAAGTTGTACCAGGGAACCAGGATTTGTGACCAGGGTTAGGAGACTCTGGCCCTGCATTTTGGACATTGGGCCTTGAACTCTTTCCACTTCCAGTCTTTTCAGCTTTCTCCTAGACACTACCAAGGCCCACTCTTCAATTAACATTCACTGGCTGCAAGTGTCCAAGATGTGTTCTTTACAAGAGATTTTTTTTTAGATGGAGTCTTGCTGTGTCACTAGGCTGGAGTGCAGTGGCGTGATGTTGGCTCACTGCAACCTCTGCCTCCCGGCTTCAAGTGATTCTCCTGCCTCAGCCTCCCAAGTAGCTAGGACTATAGGTGTGTGCCACCATGCCCAGCCAATGTTTGTATTTTTAGTAGAGACAGAGTTTCACCATGTTGGCCAGGATGGTCTAAATCTCCTGACCTTGTGATCCACCCACGTTGGCCTCCCAAAGTGCTGGGATTACAGGAGTGAGCCACTGTGCCGGGCCAAGAGATTTTAAGAGGGTCAGCGAAACTGAGGTAGTGTGCTAGCTTCTTGAAATACATTTATAATTTTTAGACTTGAGGGTGAGAAAATAGAGGAGAGCTGGAGAAAGAGAGAGAGAAAGGAGAGTGAGAGGGAGTGAGAGAGAACGAGAAGAGAAAAATTCAGCTAAGGACAGTCTTCTTAACAACCGTTTTTCTAGTCTAACTTGGCCGTATTTCAGGGCAAAACTGGTTTTTCCCTGTGGAGTCACAAACTATTATTAGTTTCACATGTGCAAGAATATCATTAAAGCAATGTCATGATTTCTACGGAGATTATACACAAAAGACAAAAATCTCTTTCTCTCACTGTTCTTCCACCCTTACCCAGGAGAAACTCAACATCACATTTCTCAACAGACAGAGCCATCTCTCCCTTTCTTAGCTGTTTTGCCCCCTGAAAACTTGAGGAAAGTACACTTATTAAAGGGTTGAAAGTCTTCTTAACAGAAGGAGGGAAATATTTTCATTTTTACTATGTGAGTTCTTTTTAGCCTTTTTTATTTTAAAACATTAAATCTTATTTTCTTGTTAAAACAGTCTATTTAAAACTTTTGTCTGTATTCAAAGCTTCAACAAAGAAATAAAGCAAAGAGATGGTCATTATCATGAGCAACTGTAAATTAAACCTAAACTAATGGAAAAGGAAATGTCTTTCCCTGGCTATGCCTCCCTTTTTAAGAAATACAATTTCACAAGTATTATAACAATTCAGTTCCTCCAATCCCCCTGTACCCAATGCTTTTCTATTACCTGCAGATGGAAATACTGAGGCTGATAGGGAAGATCTCTTATTGCCCAGGATACATGACATCTATGGAGCCTGATTTGCAACTCCGTCCACCATCTACAGCCTTTCTAGAGCAATCACAGAACAGTAACACATTATTGGCTTTTTTTTTTTTTTTTTTGATGGAGTCTTGCTCTGTTGCCCAAGCTGGAGTGCAGTGGTGCGATCTCGGCTCACTGCAACCTCCTCCTGGCAGGTTCCAGCTATTCTCCTGCCTCAGCCTCCTGGATAGCTGGGACTACAGGTGTGCACCACCATGTCCAGCTAATTTTGTATTTTTAGTAGAAAGAGGGTGTCACCATGTTGGCCAGGTTGGTCTCGATCTCCCGAGCTTGTGATCCACCTACCTTGGCCTCTTAATACTGGCATTTTCGAAATTTAAAAGAAATGAAATCCAATGGGAACAACTCTTGACAGGCACTCTGCAGTGGCCTACCTGGAATAGAAATTTCCATGACTGCTAAGGGCACTAGAGCCCAATTCATGGCCACTCAAATGCAAAAATCAGATTCCACAGACATCAGGCTAGCATCAGCAACCAAAGCTGCTCAGACACACCATGCGTGGTGGCCCCCACCACGCTCACCCTTCCCCTCCCCACACAGGCACTTCCTCAAGCCTCCCAGATGATTTTAAAGGCGGCCAGCATGGAGAACCCACAGTAGTGAGCACACAGAGACTGTGTCCCAGGTTCACTTGAGTAACAATTGTTTCATAGGAGTCTTCCCTTCTCCTTTCTCATGAGCTCCAACTCAGAAGTGTTTTCCCATATCACTTGATCTTGACTCCCGTAGCAAATAGGAATTGGATCCCACTGGGTCCTAAGCGCTGTGGTAACTTTGGGGAAACAGATGCAAATGACTTCTCATACTGACAGGGGATGCAGAATACAATGTCTGTGATGATGAGGCTGTCCCCTGACCCAAGACAGACGCATGCAATCGTCTAGTCTGCACAGACCTCTGGTGGAGCCAGGAGTTCGAAGGCAGAGACTTCCCTGATGGATGCAGGAAATCCGAGGTAGCCCTAGGGATGAAGGCTTAGAAAAGTGAGGGAGCAGAGGGCAGTGTGACAATGGAGTGCAATCCCAGGGAGAAAGTGAAGAGAGGTCTGCCTTGGAGGGATAGGGACAGGGCGGAGGGCAGGGATGGCATCAGGTTCAGGACCGTAGATGGCCTCTCAGAGCCAATCAGCAGCTAAAGTAAGATTTTGGACAAGGCAGTGGAACAGACAACTTTGCTTCTAGAAAGAAAGTGTGGTGTGGCAGGACGTTCCTCCCACCACAGGAAGCATTGAGCGAGGCTCCCCCTGCTCGTTGCCATTGCTGTACCTGGACGGATCTGGCTGCCAGCAAGGGTCACCGTGTGTGCACCTTCCAGCCAGGACCGAACCACGCTGCTCTGTCTCCCTGCTGGGCTACACCTTGGGTGGGACTCTCACACAAGCAGGGGTTCTGTAAGGTAATAGTAGAGAGGGTTTCTTTTTAGAGCTGCCTTCTCGGAAGCCAAAGTGGCTTTGTAGAATGGAGAGAACCCAGTTCTACCCAAAAACTATCAGCCCAGCATTGAGATGCTGTTTACATCCCTTGGCAAGAGTAGCCAGTGTTTGTTCCTGCAGGCAAAGCTCAGGCTCCCACACGAACCGGCTACCAGCTGCGCTCCTGAGTCTGGCAGGAGCCCGGCTTCTGCCCCTCCCCAGCAGCACCACGGCTCCCAGAAGAATTCCCAGCAGCCCAGCTGCAGACACTCGTTTCTTCTTTTCCTTTTTGAAGCTCAGGTGCCTTTTCCGAAGCAAACCGTGAGCTCCAGGCACTGTCAGCTTGCCTCTGTTTTTCGTGGAGATGTGTCTGTCAGCATGGGGTCCCCCGCTGCCTCTGGGGCCCAGGTGTCTTCTCTCCTACTGTCAGCTTGTCTCTTCCCCTGACAGACACTGGCTCCTGCCAGAGAGAAACACTCAGTGTTCCTAAATGCTTCCATGAGTTTCTTCCTCCCCAAGCCCACATGCTGCCTTTGAGTCTCCCCCAGGAGTTGAAGGTGAGAGCTCTTCCCTCCTAGCAGTAACGCAGTCTCAAGGTTCACCTGGAGACCAAAGAAAAGTGACCTCTGTACCTTCATGACCCACAAGAAAATGCATGTTCCATGCCCGGACTGCTCCAGGCACCACCTAGCAAAGACACAACTGAGCCCCATGCCAGGCTGGTGAGAAGCAGCCAGCCGCACATCAGCCTTGTCAGCTCAGGTGGAAACAGGTGTGTGTGCAATGACCAGACAGGTGGCTTCCAGCACCCTACGAAGGGCTTCAGAGGCTTGAGCAGTTAGCATGGGTGATATAGTTTAGATCTTTGTCCATCTCATGTTGAGTTGTAATCCTTGTATTGGACTCAGGACCTGGTGGGAGGTGATAGGATCATGGGGATGAATTTCTCATAAATTGTTTAGCACCATCACTGTCCTTGTGATAGTGAGTGAGCTCATATGACATCTGGTTGTTAGAAAGTGTGTGGCACCTGCTCCCTCTCTCTCTTCCTCCTGCTCCTGTCCTGTAACATGCCTGCTTCTCTGCTTCCTTCCAGCATGATTGTAAGTTTCCTGAGGCCTCCCCAGAAGCCACAAATGCCAGCATCATTCTTCCTGTACAGCCTGCAGAACTGCAAGCCAATTAAAACTCTTTTCTTTATAAATTACCCGTAAGCCTGCAAGCATTTATCGACTTGTGAGAAAGTTTCTGATTTTAGGGATGAGATTTCAACCCGGGAATACCTGAGAAACTGCAACATTTTACAATAAGGCTTTGTCTCAAATTTCCAACTTTTTAAAATGGGGAATGGGAACAGGGCACCACTGTCAAGCAGCTTCCAGGGCAGGAGAGGGAGGGAGAGGGCTCTGAAGCCCTTTGTCTTTGTCTCACAGCCCCTCTAATTCTGGTACCCTCCTTCCAGTGTCCCTATTTACTGAAGTAATCAGGACAAGGTACTTTACCCTGAGGGCAGATTAATGAGAAGGTCTACCTCTTTCACCAGGTGGGAGGGACAGAGAAGGAAAGGGCTATACATCTTTTATTTCAGATGCTGTCCAAAGAATGACCTCTACGGGGTCAGTGAAGGTAGCTAGGAATAGGGATGGGTCAAGGAGAGAGATGTTGAATCATGGGGAGGAGGGCTTTCTAAAGCAACTATGTCATCTTCAGCCAGAAACCAAGCTGGTTCTATTCAAAAGTCTGGTAATACTTCTCCCACTCAGAGCAGACACCCCCAAAGGTACTGCTAATGGGGTTATATTGAAGCTAGCTGCACCCTACTCAGTCCTGGCTGATTCTAAGTCCTTCGCATTTCTAGACAGCTAGGCAGGTGGGAAGATAGGCATGATCATTAAGGTCTTTAAGGACAAAGCCATGTTGCCTCCTGAGCCCTTAAGAAAAGCCCTTCTCTTGCTCATCTCTAAATCCCAGGGCTACTATTTCCGTTTTAGAAAGAGGCTGACCTGCTATAGCTTGGAAGTTCTATGTATTTCTCTCCCTTGCTTCACATATGTAATTTTAGTTAGAAAATAGAAAATATGGAGCCAGGGATGATGGCTGGCATCTGTAATCTCAGCTACTCAGGAGGCTGAGTCCAGAGAATCACTTGAACCTAGGAGTTTGAGACCAATTGGTGCAACATAGCAAGACCCCGTCTCTGAAGAAAAGGGAAACAGAAATATGACACTGTGAACATAATTTTAAAATAAAGTGAAAATCTCTAGATTCTTTTAAAGAACTGGTGAGACTATAATTATCACTGTCACATTAACAACAGAAATTGGGAAAAAATGCTTATATATTTGTGCTTTTTTTCCCCTGAAACTACCTTACCTAGAGAGTGAGGCGTCAGTTACCACCTGCGGAAGTCTGGCCTGCAGACCCTGACTCACCGACAGATGAATGAATGCGCTCTCACACCATTACAGTGATACAAGTGGGCTAGGATGGCCGTTGGCTGCTCTCAGAGGGTGAAATGCAACCAATCAACCCCAACCCCATGTACATCCACAGATTTACTTATAACACAGGTTCTAAGTTAACACACTTGTGGATAATTAACATAGCTAAAAGAGTGGTTTCACATATGATAAAAGCTTTAGATTCCAGGAGCAGAGAAAACATTATTAACAGGTAATTCCCCTTTGATCTTCCCCTGATGGGGTTATCCAGCACAGAGTTTACCTGAGTAAACAGAGTAGAGACAAAGGGATGTGGGGTAAAGAGACTTAAACTGGGAAAAGCCTCTTATCATCCCTATCTTCTCCCTAACTTAATGGACCAGCCGGCTGCCTTCAGCCTGCCCCAGTAGAACCTTTCAGCCTTCCAAAAGGTTTGAGACTATAATCTATAACTTTCCCTAAATATTTTCTGTAATATTTTGTCAGCCACCTAGAGTGAATTCCAACAAGAGGGAAACCAAACGCAGTATCAAAAATAGTAAGCCACATTCTCTAGGCAGGTAAGTTAATGTTGTGTGAGGGAGCTGAGTGGTACAAGGGTTGATTTTTATGCTGTAAGTTAGAATTTCTCAAACCGTAATGTGCACAGCCATTATCTGGGGCTCTTGCTAAAATGCAGATTCTGGTTCAGTAGATCTGGGGTAGGGCCTGGGATTCTGCATTTTCAGCAAGCTCCCTGGTGATGCTGATGTTGTAAGGCTGTACGTAACTTCCACATAACTGCTAAGTGACTTGTGTTCCTTTGTATGAGTTTAGACAGACATCAAAGAAGGATGAATAAGCTTCTAGAACTAAGCTTGCTAGGCCATCCCCTGATACGTTTGTTTCGTTGAATGGTTAAGCAAGAATTATAAGGCGTCCTGAAGTTAAAAGTGATGGAGGGTGACAGGGTTTTGATTATACCATAATTTAACAGATCGTGTTAAGGTCGCAGAGGGCAGCATGTTGAATAGAATCAGCAAAAAGAAAGAGAAAGGAAGAGACCAGAATTGAGCAGGGTTTGTTTGTGTCTATTTTTGACATTGCTCTGGGTTATCTGTCTATAGCATCTCTCTGCCAAAGTGAATCACGGCAACATAAAAGTGGTTATTTATTGAAGTATTTTAGAAGTCAATTCTACCTTTCTCAATCTTTTTAAAATAAATATTTTCAAATGGAAGGATCAAAGAAATGTCAACTGCTTCCCTAAAAATATAATCCAGAACCCTAGGTAGTATTTGTTGGACAGAAATGTCAAAAAGCATCAACTCCAAATAAGGAAAGGCAGACGGAAAGAAAAAAAAGACTTCTCCAGCTGTAGGTGAGAGATGGCATAGGCTGCCATTTATCCAGGCAGTGCTGGAGCCGAGTGCTGTCACAAGAAGGTATGGATCAAAGAAGTCAACATTTCCCTAAAAAATAGGGGAACATTCAAAGGGATTCCCAGGAATATAATGTAAAACTATGAAAGAAACCATATGGGGTCAAAGAATTTAGCCCCATATGGGGCTAAAACTGGGATTTCTCAGTCTTCTGAGTAGTGATTTCTTCCTAAAAACTCGTCAGTAAAAATATTGTTACCTCATCGCCAGGGTCAACAGTGGACCAGCTGGGGTTGAAATAGACATCGTAAGCCCTATGCCCATTCTGCACCCCTTTTCCCAACTTGCCTCCCCATCTGTGTCCAACCTTCAGTCTCTACCATTGCCTTCGCCCTGTTCCCTCACTTATACTAAAGTGCAAATGACCCAGCAGGGACCTGGGTAAGCAGCCTGTCTTCTCAGTACATGTTACCCAAAGGTATCCCGAATTTCCCAATGCAGTCAGAGTGACCAGATTTATTTACAGGTATATTTTCTAAACGAATACAAAAGATGTATAGCCAAATACTAATATTTATTAAACCTGGAGGTCAGAGCATAGAAATTCCATATAATTTCCTGAATTTTTGAAATATTTTGCAATAAGTATCAAAAACTGAAGTAGGTGACTTTATCATTAGCCAGGCCCACGCCAGTGCTGTTTTTACAGAGGAGGTGGCTGTACCCACAGCTCCCTCTCACTCTTACTGACGTGCTGGGATGCCCCGTTTTACCTGCAATGATTCAATGCCCTGGCTGCACATTTCCATTTCCTGAAGAGCTCCTCACCCTAAAACCCTGGACTGATTAAATCAGAATTAGAACGGTGAACAGCCTCTGCACTGGTATGTTTCAAAAGCTCCCCACATTGCTGTAGCAAGCAGCCAGGGTTGAGAGCCATTGGTTTAAAGAAGAATCATGGCCGGGCACGGTGGCTCACACCTGTAATCCCAGCACTATGGGAGGCTGAGGCGGACGGATCACCTGGGGTCGGGAGTTCAACACCAGCCTGACCAACACGGAGAAAACCTGACTCTACTAGAAATACAAAAATTAGCTGGGCATGGTGACACATGTCTGTAATCCCAGCTACTTGGGAGACTGAGGCAGGAGAATCACTTAAACCTGGGAGGTGGAGGTTGCAGTAAGCCGAGATCCACCATTGCACTCTGGCCTGGGCAACAAGAACAAAACTCCATCTCAAAAAAAAGAAAAGAAGAATCACAAGAATGTTTTTAAAAGGTACCTGCAAATTCTTCTGTGTTTAAGCTCCCAACATGAAAATCTTTTATTGTCTTCCTATTGCCAAGAATCATTTGAGAGTCATGTGATATGTCTCCACCCCCGCCATCCCACACCTATGACCCTCAACCCACACCCAGCCCAGCACCACCCCAACTGCTGCCAACATCAGCACCAGTGTCCTGCTACCTCCATCAGAAACAGCAGCTGCAAGAAGAAAGGCTGAAATGCAGAGCTGAGGCCCTTGTCTCAAATGGTCGACTTTGGCACTTGGATATTCAAGCCTCTAAAATTTATAAATGAGGGGGTCACTGAGAGGGCTTGTATCTATCTGGGCGTTACAAACACTTGCGGCCTGGGCCCCCGAGGGTATTTCTAGGTTCAATTGGGTCTAAGAAACCCTAGAAATGTTCTTATCCAAACAGCCTACAACTGCTTAATTTATAAATCCCCCATTACACAAATTAAAATACATATTAAGGGATTTTTTTTAAGTTTGTATATTTTAGGGACACATTTCTAAGCAGTGCTTAATCATCCTTGGTTTTCCAGCTAGTCAGAATCATTCATAGATAGGAGGCAAAATTTTGATCTATATATAAAAGTTATTCTTGCTGCACCTAAAATGATATAGTGGACAGTGCAGAGTGTATGTGCCTGTGTCTGTGTGTGTGTGCCTGTATGTTTGTCTCTGCATGTTTGTGTTTGTATCTGTGTGTGTGTGTGTGTGTGTGTTTATGTGTGCCTGTCTGTGTGTGTCTGTATGTGTCTATGTGTCTGTGTGTGAGTTTCCCAACCTGGCTTTGCAAAGCCTGCTCACCTCTCCTCCATCCAGCACACTGCTGAGAGGCCCACCTGTGAAAGTATCCAGTGAAAGTAAGAGAGAGGAAAGCCCCTCCCTGTGCCTTCCCTGCCTCCTCGTCCCTCTGTCACTCACCTTTCTGAGATAGGTAGGTAAGCATCATATACTTAGATTCAGGAGATCAGAGTAAACCCTCAGGATCCCTTATGTTTAACTTTAGGGAGAAATTTCCAGAATTTATTACCAGAATTTCAATGCACAATGTTTTACAGGTAAGATTTTTAATAAGGTTGCCCCCATGTGCCATTTTGCCATATTCAATTCTGTAAGGCTTTTTGGAACCCTGCAGTAGGCTACTGCTTCACTGGGTTTGTTTTGTTTGTTGGCTGCTTGCTTGGATGCGGGGGAGGCAGGCAGAGTCAGAGGCAGCGTTCTGAATTGTACCGATGTGGTGCACTCCCCATGTCTGTGGGATTTGCAGAGGAAAACCTTTTGACACACAGAGCTGCCATGCTTTATTCCTTTGTACATGATTTACACTTGCATAGTTCTTTTCAACTCCTAGAAATCAGAAATCTCAGCATGTGCTTCACACATGGAAAGTTTGAGTCAAACCTTGAGTGGGTTTGCTGTACAGACATGCAGCTGAAGACAGGTCAGGCTTCTTGCAGGAGTGTCTACCAGGGCAACAGGAGGCCACGAAAGCAGAAGTCTTGTATTTCATAGGTTAAAATAGGTCTCCAGCTCTTTGACTTAGAAGTGTGAATTGACTGAAACATACTTTTGAGAAGTCGATATGGTTTGGCTGTGTCCCCACCCAAATCTCATCTCAAATTGTAGTCCTCATAAGCCCCATGAGTCGTGGGAGGGACCTGGTGGGAGGTAATTGGATCATGGGGGCAGTTACCCTCATGCTGTTTTCATGATAGTGAGTGAATTCTCATGAGATCTGATGGTGTTATAAGGGGCTTTTCCCCCTTTGCTTGGCACTTCTCTCTCCTGCCACCATGTGAAGAAGGATGTGTTTGCTTCCCCTTCTGCTATGATTGTAAGTTTTCTGAGGCTTCATCAGCCATGCTGAACTGTGAGTCAATTACAGCTCTTTCACTTATAAATTACCCAGACTCAGGAATGTCTTTATTAGCCACGTGAGAAGACTAATACGGAAGTATGTAAACTTTGCAGGCTGATTTGTCTAAACCCAGCATCCAGAAACAGAAAGAAAAAAAAAGAAGAAGAAAATGAATTTCTGCAGGCTAGCTCACTGAGTTGAATTGTGTCCCTCAAAAAGATATACTCAAGTGCTGATGTCTGGTACCTGTGCATGTTGCTTTACCTGGAAGTGGGGTTTGTGCAGATGTAAGCAAGTTAAGATGAGGTCATTAGGATGAATGTTAATCCAATATGATTGGTGTCCTTAAAAGAGGAGACAGTGGGACGGCCTGGAGAGAGGAAGGCCACGTGAAGATGGTGGCCGAGATTGGAGCGATGGGTCTGTAGACACATTAAGGAATGCCCAGGGTTGCTGGCCAGTGAGAAGCTTGGACAAAGGCATGGAATGGATTCTTCCCTGGAACCTTCAAAGGGAGTGTGGCCCTGCAAACAACTTGATTTGGGGCTTCTGGCTTCCAGAACTGAAAGAATAAATGTCTGTTGTTTAAGCCTCCCAGGTTCTGATATTTTGTCATGGCAGACCCCTAGGAACACCACCCAAAACCTTCTCAGGATCAGCCGACCCTGGGCAAAATGGAGAACCACACTCACCCCTTTCCCCTGCCCAGCCCTCCCCTTTTATCCTGTTCTCCTGTCATCACCTCCTTACTATTAAAGTCTGCACCAAGGAACACTGCACAGGGGTTCCAGAGGGCTCCTTGCTTGTCAAACATTGAGCCTCATTTCCTATCATAAAATGGGAGGCTCTTCTGCCTGTTGAGACAATTTGTGAGGGGTTGCAGAAGGAATCTCATGAACACAAAACTCAAAGCATCCAGAGGTAGAACCTCACTTCTTTAGACCTGAGCTCCACTTAGCTCACAAGCCCCCATGTCTAGGAAGTAGCAGAACAACTTGCCAGTTTAAGGTTCTTTCAGTCATATGTGATTCACATCTGACTTTGGAGCCGCTGCCCACACAGGTCAAGGTTTCAGGATGCGTCACCCTCAGCCCCTTTCATGTTCCCCCTTGCAGACAGCTTGTGGGTTCGGGGGAAGGCTGATGTAGCCTTATGGCGTCAGGTGGAGAGAGGAGGCAGGCTTCTGGTCTAAGGTCTCAACTTCTATGAACTCCACTGAGATGTAACTTGATGGCCTCAGGGTATACCTTGATGGCTTCAGTCTCCTGGCTCTGTCTGCTGCATGGGCCACAGCATGGCCTGGCTGCTTGTTCAAACCACACATCTCTGCTGGTGCACATTCCACCTGTTGCTCCAACTTTCAGTATTAGGGGTTGGGCTCATTAACAGGTTTACGAGCTCTCCGTGACGCATATGAACAAATGAGGTGCAGATCTCTTCTGCGTTGTGATCCCCAAACTCACTTATGGGTTTGCATCTCCTGCCCCACCAGGTTTCCAACTTCACGGAGATGGCCCCATACATTCTTCTGTCCTTGCCAAGTTTTACCCACCTTCCTCCCATCCCCATGGTAGGATTCTTATCTTCTGTGTGTTGAGAAAACTGCTGTTACAACATCGTATCTTCTTTCCAAATCTTGATACTCTCAGTCCTCCAAGGCTTAGTGCCTGGTTCCAAAGTCAACCTTTGGAGAACTTAAAAAAAATCCATCTGGCCCTTGGATTCCAAAACCCAGACTTCCAAGACTATTTGGGGTGTCAAAGCTAAGAATGTTGCTATCTGTTCTTGCAGTGTTCTTTTTATTCTTGGGCAATTAGCTTCAGCCTGTGGGCTTGAATGGTGGAGAGGCTGAACAGGAAAAGGGAATTACTGAGAATGCTGTGGCAGCAGAAGGAGGAGACAGAGAAAAAAGGTGCCTAAGGGAGTCAAAAAGTGTTACCAGTACCCAAAAATCACATACATCATGTAGGAAGGCTGGCTATATTACACACACCACCTCCAACCCCATCAACCCAACTAAGCCCAGAATAGCCAGCCTTGGTTTTCATAGGCCTGTCATGGAGACAACTGGAAACAGCCTTTCTCAGAGTGACCAGGAACCCCATGCCATCTCATCCCACCTTCTCTACACAGCTGCGGCAGCAAAAAGGTGAACCCTTGGTCCGGCCAGCCCGGCTGACTGCCTTGGCCGACACAGCTTCAGAGGCCACCTGCCCAGCAAGCAGGTGAAGGCTTCCTCTGATCTTGTCTTCGTTTGCCTTGACCTAGCTCCCCTGACTTTCCTTCCATATTCTGCAGGAAATGAAAAAGAGAAGCTATATTCAATTCGTTGAGAAGTTTTTCATGGTGAAGAGCTGGAAGTCAAGTTTGTTCCAACCTCAGCACCTTCACACTTACAGATCCCTCTCCAGATCACCTTTTTCCCCAGGAACTTTGTAAGGTTTGCCCTTTCTCATCCATCCTGTTTCCTCTCAAAGGTCATTTCATCAGAGAGGGGATCCTAGACCACCCTAAAATCGCCACCACACGTCACTCGTTCTCTTCTTACCCATCTTGAATTTATAGCTCGTAACCTTTCCTGTAATTTAGATTACAGCTAGAATACACAGCTATTATCTGGCTTTTATGTCCCACCAAAATGCAAGCTCCATGAAGGTAAAGACTTTGTCTTATTCACTGCTGAGGTCCAGTACCTGGAACACTAACTGGCCTATAATAAACACTTAACATGGATTTGCGGAGTGGATGCATGATAGCAACCACTGAAAACTATAACCCAACTTGGAGGTGGCTTGGGTTTGCAGCAAGCCAACCTGAGATTCATGACTGAGTGTGGGGATGGGGTTGGAAGGGTTAGTGAATATAGGACCCTGTGCTAACACTGGGGTAAGGT
Organism: Sapajus apella; assembly: GCF_009761245.1. NCBI lineage: Eukaryota > Metazoa > Chordata > Mammalia > Primates > Cebidae > Sapajus > Sapajus apella. The sequence continues at coordinate 8,183,099 of NW_022436948.1, forward strand.
ATGGCTGTGAAACAGAACAGCCCTACCATGGTTCTTTACAAAGTTGGCCTAAGAGTTATCCACTTTGGGAGCCTCCCATGCAAGAGTGACTTGACCAAGGGTCTCAGCAGGAGTTAACAGGTTGCAGGAAGCTCCTTGGTCACCAGGAGACCACAGCTGAGTTTCTCAAGCAGGCTTGGGAGCCTTCAGGCAGTGGTGAGGGTAGAAGATGGAAGGAAGGGCTTTCTTCCTGAGAGTGGGGGTGGAGGGCCCACACTACTGTCTGTCAACGAGAACAGAGGGTGAGTGAAATTTAGAAAAGAAAAAAGAAAACCAAGGTTGGATCAGGCAGGGGAAAAAAACGTTGAATTTTAACTAATTAAATCAACATTCCCTGAGGGCTTTTTGTGTATCTGCAAATTGCTAGGGGCTGGGGAAAAGACATCTGAAAGTCACGATTCCAGCCCTCAAAAAGTGGAAGCCAGGGGTTCTAGAAATGGCTCTGAAGCCAGAGAGAGAACTAGGCTTTGAAGGAGGCTGAAGAGTTGCGAAGTAAAAATGGAGAGGCAGCAGACAGCTCTTGGTCTGTTAAGAGAGGTTCTCAATTTCAGCTTCCTCCAGTGGGCAAATCCAGAGACTTAATCATAGGTTATATTTAAAAGTAACCTATATGCGTGATGCCTTATTAAAAGTGCCTTTAGCTAACTCTATTTTTAGAGGATATTAATCATGTTACCTTTTGATTTGAAATTGGGACAGATTAGCTCTAATTACATGAGATTCTTTAAGGAGCTTGAAAAGACCTACGATCCATCCCCACACCCAAATTATTGTAGACTCTCTCTTCCTACCTTCGGGGAAGTTACTGGTCAGTGGCAGAGCAAGGACGTGGAGGTGGTGCTTGGGTGTCTGGCTGTCACCAGGCGGGACTGGGGAACCCAAGGGTGTCTTGGTAAGGGTGAGCGGCTGCATACTCTAGTCCAGCATTAAAAGTGACCCAGGTCTCTGGTGCAGGTTAACTTGAAACTCTGATAACAAAAGATCAAGAGTTGGGTTTTTTAAAAATATAGCCTTTCCCCCACCCCCAATTTTTTAGAATGCTGTGGTGAGCAGGCTAGGAATTTTGGCAGCAGGTCACAAAAGGTCTTGAGAAGTAGAGGATCCTCATTCTTTCCAGCCCACTTTACTTTGGGAGAATGTCTGTTGGATCCTTAAGAAGCAAATCATGTCATTTTCGCCACCAAGAGATAACAGCCTTTCCAGGACTCCTTGGTGAAATTCATGAGCCTGGTGATGTTGCGTATTAATAAATCATAAAGGAAAATAACCTCAAGAAAGGTGAGTTTGGAGGGCAGAAGGCACGCAGTAGTCAACTATTGTTGCATAACAAGTGACTGCAAACTTAGCAGCTTACAGCACCACCCCATTGACTGTCTCATGGAAGGGCCTGGGAAGGGGCTCGGGTTTGCAGCAAGCCAACCTGAGATTCATAACTGAGCATGGGGATGGGGTTGGGGAGGGTTAGTAAATACAGGACCCTGTGCTAACACTGGGGTAAGGTATGGCTGTGAAACAGGACAGCCCTACCATGGTTCTTTACAAGGTTGGCCTAAGAGTTACTCCACTTTGGGAGCCTCCCATGCAAGAGTGACTTGACCAAGGGTCTCAGCAGGGGTTAACAGGTTGCAGGAAGCTCCTTGGTCACCAGGAGACCACAGCTGAGCTTCTCAGGCAGGCTCGGGAGCCTTCAGGCAGTGGTGAGGGTAGAAGATGGAAGGAAGGGCTTTCTTCCTGAGAGTAGGGGGTCAGAAATGCAGATGTGACTGGGCTTTTCCCACAGCTGAAATCAAGGTGTCAGCAGGGCTGTGTTCCTACCTGGGTCCTCTTGCAAACTCATGTGGCTGTTGGCAGAATTCCCTTCCTCAAGGCTGCAGGAGTGAAGTTCCCATTCTTGCGGCTCCCGGCCGGAGGCTGTCCCAGTGCCTCACCACGTGGCCCCTCCATGTGAGCTTGCACTCTTTGAATCCCTCTCATGTTTCAAATCTCTCTTACAAGGAAGAACGGGGTCACTATGAAGTGCTCAGCTGAAGTGCTCAGGTCTGCCCCAACAGGATCATCTCCCTCTCTTAAATTCAACTCATTGGGAATCTTAATTGTATCTCTTCTTCTCAGGAGCCTCTGTTTAGCATTTGATTGGGTAATTGGGAGAAGGTGTGTGTCCCCCAAGCAGCAAGGATCTTGGGAACCACTTTGAATTCTACCTACTGTAAGAGGCAAGTGCCTGTGTCCATGTCTTCTAGGCTTTGAGGCAATACTGACAAAGGTGGCTATTTCAGATGCTTTCCTCTGCTCCCCACCACTGCATAGCCCCAGAGAGGACCCCATGAGCCCTGCTATGTGATGAAGTGGCCATTCCTAGAAAATGGTTTTCAATTCAGAATTAATTCTAACCTGTCCCTTCACTAAGCACTCAAGGTGCAGTCAGTCTGGGGATAGGATGGGCAGAATGAGGTAGAACTGGCTAGACAGATGGATTCCAACACAGGGAACCATCTACTGTGCTCAGAAAGCATGGCAGAGAAGTTAACAGCCATAAGTGCTGAGATAAAAGGAAGAAGGTTTCTCGAGAACAAGAAGCTCTAAACCAGCATTGAAGGAAAAGGAGACAGAAAACTACAGCAGAAGGTTGAGAAGCAGGAGGGCAGGTAGTCATTTATAATTAATGACCTCCATTATGTTATTCTGACTCTGGAAATAAGACACACATTATTTAGCAAATTCAAGGACCCATGAGCAGCCTAGCTTGGTTTAAGCAGTGAGTTCCTGCAGGCCACGGCTCTCAGCCCAGTGCCTGGGCCTAATTCCTGACCCAGTGGTCCTAGGTCCCTGGGGGTAAGAGCCAGGTGACTCTATTAATGAAGATAATTCTGAGATAAAGATGGAAGGGTAGGTTGGGGCCAGATAGAGAGTGGAAATCTGAGTTTTTGTGAAATATGGGCTTTACTTTAGGGCTTTGGGCAGGCATGAAAGTTTTCTGAGTAAAGGGCAACTTGGGGTAGCAGAAGGCAACGTGGCTCCTGTGGAAGGTTAACCTGGGAACAGGATAGGCAATGGACTAGCAATTTTTAAAAGACTAAAGATGAGGGCAGAGAACTGATGCTCCCTGGAAGGCTGTGATGAAACAGAGAGGAGGCAGGAAGTTGGAGATGCAGAGAGGCTGGGGAGGAGGAGTGATGGAGATGGAGATGGGCGCTCATTCGCCATAGCCCACCAGCCCAGCAAGCATGACCGTGAACTTGAGAGGAACAAGGTGAACACCTGTGCCTCCCCTAAACCACAGAAGGCACTGGCATTGCTGCTCTACATGATGCGTTCTTAAGTGAGATGGATGTGAAGTATGGAAATGCATCCATAGAGCCCTGACGACACACCTGGCTTATCTGGCTGTGACACCTAGAGCTCCCACTCAGCCCAGACACACTAGAGAATCCTGGATCCTGGTGTGCGCTTCCCCAAGTGGAAAGATTTCTGTACGAGCAAAGCAGCAATGAGACTTCATTGCTTTAGACTTTTTAAACAGATGCCGACCTTCTGGAATACCTTTCAGGGGACACGTAGACTTACCATAGATGCATCCCATGATGAAGAACAAGTGAGTGGAGGAGCGTTCACGCCTCTGTGGATTGCAGCTCAACTTCTGGCAAGCAGGCAGCTTCCTTGAACACCAGTCCTCTGAGGTCACCAGCCTAGAGAGCCAACAGGGGCTCACTTATTTCTTAGCCCCTGCAAAAATTAAAGGTTTATACCAACAAAGGGACTCAAAATCCTTAGCTGTCAAGCATCACCAAGAGTCCATCTGACAATTTCAAATCTGAAAGGAATCTGAACAATTTTGAACACAGTTGTCCAAGTTCCAGAGTAGTGACATGACTTTCCCAACACTAGAGAATAAGAAAGTGACAGAATGAGGATTCAGACCCATGCCTGTCTGGTTCTGAAGCCTAGGACTTTGGGAGCAGGCAAACTTCAAATGCATTTTACATAAGCCTTCCCCTAAACATAGAAGCAAAAACAGTACCAGCCTCCTGGCCCCTGGATACAGAGCCATGTCCCACCTGGCACTGAGTGCTTGGTCAAGCAAGACCATGAGATGACAGCTCCCCAGTAAGATGAAGCATACATGCTTGTGGCAACTCATTCACTCAGCCAGGGGCTCAGTCCTGCTGAGGCTAAAAGGGGTCATCTGTAGGGGTCTCCAGGCTCTATTCTAGGGCCACATGACCACCTGTGTTTGTAAGACTTGAGCTAAGAATGGCTTTTACATTTTTAAAAGTTGAGGAGAAAAGACTTACAGAGACTACATGAGACTTGCAAAGAGTAAAATACTTAATAGCTGGCCCTTTCTAGAAAAAGCTTACCAACCCCCAGATTCAAGTGCAAGCCTGCATTGTTGGCAAGAAGTTCTCAGGAGGTGAAGCGACCCCTAGGTTACCCAACTACTTGGAGACAGAGCTGGGAGCTGGAATTCAAGTCTCTTCTACTATCTAGAGTGAAGGCCTGCACCGACGTAAAACCATGTGAATACACATGCACATACGGAGCCACATATGCATGCAAACACACAGGCACACGAGCATACATACCTGCATGCACACACATGCACTGTCACTCATGAGCATACACAAATGTGCATGCTCACTTGTCTGCACACAACACACTCATGCACACACAGGCCCTATGACTATGGAATAATGTTGCAGCCTTTTCTTTGTGTCCTATGAATCATCCCATGCATGAAGGCAATTTGCAAACTCTGAAGTGCCTGTAAGGCAGAGACTTTTTATTTTGGTCAAGCTTAAGTTGATTTCGTAACAATAGGGTGCTGGCCATGGCCAACACACTACAAGTGCCCGCAGTGACCCGCCCGCTGTGTCCCTGCCTGCCTCCCACCACAGCTGGAACTCGTCCATTGTCAGAAGCCTTGTCTTTTCTGTTTTCTATAAACCATGAGGAACTCGGCCAAAGTGAAGAAACACAGTTACACCTGTCTGCCTCCTGCCATTGATGGGTGACTCTGCAAGAGGAAAGGCTGGGGGAGAGGGGTTGGTATTTGCTGCGTGTGAGTTCCACACGAAGGAGCATTGAAGAGCACAATAAATCCATGCCCACCCATGCAGTGGTTTCCCGACTCCACCTGCCCATGTGCTGTAGTTTTCATTGCCCATTGTGGATAAGTTTTACTAAACTAAACTTTGATAGAGCAGCCCCATCTCCCCAGCACTTCTGTTACCAAGAACCCAAGCCTGTTGTGTAGATTCTGAGCACATATATTGATTGTATACCCAGCACGCTCATCTGTCCACCCAAGGCTACAACCTCCTCCTGCCCATACTGCTTTGGAAACAGGACAGAAAAACCACCCTGAGCACACAGTAGAGAATTTAAATGGAATAAAATGCATATGGCGTAAACCCACATATAATTGTAGAGGTGGAGAGTCTGGGAGATTCTAACTGAATTCTCACCTACATAGGAATCCCATCTGCAACAACCTTAAGGTGAGAACTGTCAGCCCCTGCTTGGATGCTTCCAAAGACAGAGCATTTGCTACCTAACATAGAAACCCCATAATGTTTAAGCAGCTTTAGCTGTGAGACCCCCAAATCACTGGTCTCAAATTTCCTGCTGTTTGTCTTAGCACTGCCCTATTCACTGTCCACCTGAAGGCAACTCTCAGGACCCAGCTGTCCTCTCGTCTACAGACTGCTATAGACTGAATGTTCATGTCCCCCAAAGTTTATGTGATGAAGCCCTAACTCCCAGTGGGGTAGAATTTGGAAACTAGACCTTTAAGAGGTAATTAGGGTTAGATAAGGTAATGAAGGTGGGGCCCATGATGAGGGCAATAGGATAGGCGGTCTTAGAAGAAAAGGAAGAGCCAGAGGTGAAAACTCACACTTGTAATTCCAGCACTTTGGAAGGCCAACATAGGAGGCTCCCTTGTGCCCAGGAGTTTGAGATTACAGTGAGCTGGGATCATGCCACTGACTTCCAGCATGGGCAGCAGAGCAAGATGCTGTCTCAAAACAACAACAACAACAACAACAGAAAGAAAAAAAAAGAAAAAACAAGAAGCAGAGGAAGAGGGCGCGCGCGCACACGCTCGCTCTCTCTCTCTCTCTCTCTCTCTCTCTTTCTCTCTGTCTCTCTCTCTCTTTCTCTCTCTCTCTCTCTCTCTCTTTTCTTTCTCTGTCTGCATCCATGCAGAGAGGAAAGGCCAAGTGAAGATATAGCAAGAAGTCTGCCCATCTATAGCCCACAAAGGGAGCCCTTACCAGGAACTGACCCCTACCAACGCTTCATTTTAGAGTTCCCAGCCTCCGGACTGTGAGAAATAAATGTGTATTGTTTCAGCCATCCAGTCAATGATATTTCGTTATGGTAGCCCAAGATGACTAAGCTGCTGACTAAATATACTTACTTTCTTCAACCTTTCTCCACATCAGAATCCTAGACCTTTCCACTCCTGGCTGCCTTCCTTTGGGTGCATTCCAGCTTGTGCAAGGCTCAGCTCCTGGGACAGAAAAGGGGCTCAATGAATATTTAATGAAACCCTGGAAGAAAAAAGCACAGAGGGAAGGTCATCTGCCTGCCTCCAGACTTTCCACATCTGCGTCAGCTCAAGTTGTCACGGGTGGTCTTGGCTTGAGTTGCTTTGCTCTTCTGCTGTTTCTCTGCCCTTTGAGCTTCTCTTGTTGGAGTTTAATTTTCAGATTCTCCCATCCCTCCTGAGCCATCTCCATCCATGGGCTCTTATCCATATGTTCTCTGAATTATTTTGAAGTTTGCCTTCTGAAAACCTAGAGCAGGGTTCTCCTCTGTTTCCTCGGAGGTTGAGATCTGTGAGTTGTCAATAGGTCTTCCACCAAAAAGACCCTGACGTCAAGCCAGCTTGGGAAATGCTTCATGCCTGGAAAGCTCTGGGTCAAAACACTTATTTTGTTGATCCCCAAATTTCCTAAATGTATTCCTGACGGACTCCTTTGTTATGGGTCATCTATTAACCTTTGAAGGAAGGTAACAGAAAATGAAAAGTAACAGAAAATGCAAAGCAGTATGATTAACCTTTGCTTGACTATGCACTTCCTTCTTCCTCCTTCACTCTTGGGAATCCCCATTTCCTGAGGCTCCCATTCCTGCCATTTTATCAACCAGGACATCTTTGTTGGGAAATCTTACAGAGTAGCATTCCCCTCTTCCCTCCTTTGCTTGAATGGGAAGAAGATGATGAGTTTGGCCCATAGCCCTGGCATGGCCCATGCCTTTTCTAGACGTAAGAGTCTGAATTTCCCCCAATCCAGGACTAACTTCCAGTGTTTCTCTGCAGAGGTGAGAGGTGGTATACAACGTGCTTGACCAAAGCTGATGTGACTCCTTTTCTTCTGGACAATGCGCACTTTATTCTTTTTTGAGACAGAGCCTTGTTCTGTTGCCCAGGTGTGATCTCAGATCACTGCAATCTCTGCCTCCCAGGTTCAAGCAATTCTCCTGCCTCAGTCTCCTGAATAACTGGTATTACAGGTGCCTGCCACCTGTAATTAGCCACCATGCTCGGAAATTTTTTTTTAATAGGGCCAGATTTCACCATGTTGACCAGGCTGGTCTCAAACTCCTGACCTCAAGTGATCCCCCTGCCTCAGCTTCCCAAAGTGCTGGGATTACAGGCATGAGCCACCATGCCCAGCCAACATTTTGTCCATTTGAAATAAGAAATTAGGTGTAAATTTCAGGACCCCAGAAATCCTATAGACAAGTCAAAGGATTTTGTTTGCTACCATTTTGGGCCCTGCAGAAAACAACAGGCCACCTTCAAATCCAAGTTTCCTTTTGGAGAATGTTTTTATCCAACCTGCAACCATCTGTCCTCCCAATCCAACACACATGTGTGTGTCACACACCACACACACACACACATACACACACACACTCTTCATTTCAAGGCAGACATTAAGTTTTTTCTGATACCTGACAAGCTCCATAATTTTACTTTGTCTGTAATCCTAAAAACAAACAGGACCCAGTCTTCAGCCAGGGGAGAGAGAAACGTTATTTTGGGCAAACAGGCCTTCCTCTGTACCTGGAAGTGATCTCAGGTGAATGGAGGCACAGTGAACATAGTGTAGTCCTGGACATCGCTTGCCCAGGAGTTGAGCTGGGAGTAGCCAGTATATGTCATAACTGACCCCCTTATCATTCTGCCCACTGAGCTGCTTTTTTTCAGTGCAGAGAAGCCTCATAATTACTAGTTTAGTGTTGGAGCATCACTAGGAATCCACTGGGAGCGTAAGTGCTGCAGGGGGTGCAGTAATGCAACCCAACTTTGTTCTGGAGACATTTCACGCTGCCTTTCCCTGTCCTCAGAGTCAACTGCAGCTAACAGCCTGACCCATGCAAATGTTCTATGGAGCTAGTCATAAACCTGCCATGGCCCTATCTAGACACTGGGCAACTGGGGGGAAGGGAACATGTCTCATGAGTGACCCACTCCCATTTCTCAGGACTAAGCTCACTACTGTACTTGGTACCTAGTGGGATCGCTGTCTGTTGCATTGACTTGCTGTTGAGGGTCTATTCCTATGGGCTTTCTCAATTTCTCCTCTACTCCCTGAAGAGCCATATACAAGCATAAATGATGATCAGTACACAATCCTTGCCCTCAAGAAGGTCACAGTCTAGTACTGGATTCAGGATATTCACAAACAATTGTGAAACTGTGTGGTTTTGGTCTATCAGGAACATCACACAGGATTGCCATTTTCAGAGTAAGCATGTGTCAAGGCAGACAGCCGTCCAGTGGGGATGAGTGCTGGTCCTCATGCCCCTGTCCTCCCCCCACGTACTGCTCTACTTTTGCCTCCCTGTCCCTCTTTCCCTACCCAGCCCTACCTGTATTTTTCCCTTTGTGCTTCGGTGGTAGACATAGTATGTTAGATACATTTGGTGCCTTTTTCAAATCTCAGATGGACAAAAAGAAGCACATGCTTGGAGCATACAAGTTTCTTAGTTTCTGGTGCTGGTAAGGGCCTGAGGCTAAGCTCTTCTATCATTCATGTCAGTCCTGGTTTCTTGTCATGGGGCTGGGTTGGACTTGGTAACAGGAGGCCAGTTGACCTGCAGGCCTGCTGGAAGGGCAGGCTGGCCCACCACAGGGATGCCTAGAAAGCAGGTGCTGTTCTGAGCTGGTTTCACTGCCTGCCTAACTCGGAACACTGCTAAGCAAATCACTGCAATTCTGCAAAGCTATTTGCTTGGAATTTCAAGTGACAGTTTAGAGAAAGAGGCTGAATATGAGGATATTTATTTTTAAAAAATACTTATCTCTGTTCCTCTCTGAAGAAGGTAATTCTTTTTAAAAAAAATCCCACAAACGCAGCAATAGTCACAATGGGATATGACATTATAACTCCATGCTCAGGAATAATTCAGTTATCCTTGAAGGTTACTTATTTTGAAACTAACATTTTGCTGTTTTTCTCTGTCAAACCTTGGTTATTCAAAGCTCAATACTTATTGTTGCCACCATGCAGAGTGATGGAGGACAGAAACTCACAAAAAGAGCTGTCTCTAAATGAAACCATTTAGTCATCCACTCCTATGGAGTATATTCTTAGAGTTAAGTCATTTCTTTGACATACGCTTTCTTTAAGAAAAGTCTCATGATCCCTTTTCTTTCACTTTAATTTTCCCTTCTCCAACTTGTGCTTTATCTTGCAAAATGTCAAACAAATTAAGTGTATGAACTTCTGGCATGCACTAGAGAAAGAGGCAGACAATATACACCCACTTTTGTTCTGAAACCTGGTATTCTATTAAGTTCAAACGAAAACAACGGAGGGTCCAAATCCACAGTCCCAGGAAATCAGCCTCTAGAGAGGGAGAAGTGAGAAGGGCAGGTGGCCTCAGAGCCCATGCGTGGCCGATGAGATTGTGGGTGGGGAAACACATGGCAACCAGCAGTATTTCTATTCTGCCTTCCATGAGGAAGCGCAAACTTAGCCCGTAGGTTTAAATCTCAGTGGCCTGTTAGACTAGCCAAGATTTAATGTCATTTACTCCACATTAGGTTTGATGCATCGACAAAATATTCCAGTTCTTTTCCTTTTATTAGGAAAGCAACTTGTTCATCTGGCTTTTATACTTGATACTCAAGTTTTTATGTTTGAGGGAAGAAGGAAGAAGCGTCTCACAGATCAGTGATTCTTTCCGTCTGCACATCCTGCAGAGAGCTGTTTTAGCATCGTTAGATAAAAACTACAGAAATGTTCTCACGCAGTCAGTTTTCCTACCAACTCTTGACCGGTGTATTTTGTGGTAGAAGTTGCAGATGATACCTTTGGCAGGGAGGAATGGTACCGCTGTTTTAGACTTTCAGAGTTATCAGGAGAGACCTGGGGAAGAAAGGTAAGTGAGAGGGTGGATTTTTTTTGTTTCAGCACCATGGTTAAATCAGTTTGCTGTTTCCCCAGTCAGGCTTTGGTTGGTTTGCCTCTTTTAATTTAATCCCACCGTTCTGGGTTCACTATAGCACATGCAAATGATGCTTCAGTGGCACCCAGGTGCAAAAAAACTTGTTGTAAAACCATTCGACATCAACTTGAGGGCAGAGCACTTTGGAACATGACTCATAATAATAAAGGTGTTAAGTTTGTTCTGACTTGGACCACACAAGAAAAACAAAACAGTGAAGCTATATTCACAGAGGACTCCTCACTCTTTGAGCTCTGGCCGTCAATGATTTTTTGGAGAGTTGAAGTAAGCTTGCCTCAGATCTGATGTTGCTTCTACTCCAAAGTCTGTGATTTCATGGGTTAAATTATCCCCAAAGCCCCTCTGAACTTAGACTTGGCCAACTTGTCAACTTACTCCTGGGTTTTCCAGCCTGTGTGTCTACACAGATCCACCCACGTATATTTCACAGTGAGATTGTTTGTTCGATTCTCAACCAAAAGACATGTAAAGCTGTAACTGAGGTGTTTAATATATATATAAATGTATGTATGTATGCATATATTTAATGTATAATTTATGTTATATATGCATATATTTCATATATCTTATATTTCACGTATACATATATAACGAAATATACACATATATAACATAAATTTGCTTTGTATATAATATATGCTTTGAAAAAAGAACAGAAAATACATGCACTGATAAACTTATTTTGGGTGATTTTAGCTTTCTTCTTTGTGCTTTTTTTTCAAATGTACTAGAATAAGTAACACTTATAAAGATGTGAAAATGAATGTTATTTGTATTAGGAAAGCATGGATAGGAAAAATATTAAAAATATAGCTCTTTGAGGATGGCTTTTCTGGGAGTCAGACTACCTGGATTTGAATCCTAGTTCTCCTTTTTGTTAATTGGGTGACTTTTGGCAAGTTGCTTAACCTCTGAAACCCTCAGTTAGCTCATCTATAAAATGGGGTTATTATGGGTGTCTATCCCGAAGGGTCTGGCAAGCATGAAGTGAGACAGCCATGTCCAGTGTGTACCTTAGAGCCTGGCACAGCCTGTGCGCAGACACAGGCCTGCCACCAAGGCAGTTGCACAGGGCCCCGTGCTCAGAAGACCCCATGCTTGATTTAATGCTCTGCCATCACTATCTTGGAATTTGTACCATTTTTGCACAAGGGGCCCTGCATTTTTGTTTTACACTAGGCCACACAAATTATATAGCTGGTTCTGAGCCCATTAAATGTTGGCTAATACTATCAACGGTCCCTGTTGGATCTTCATTATTTCAAAACTCAACACCAAGTCAAAACTTGCAGATCTTTACAAATTACCTTTTAACTTTACAAGGCACCCTCCAACACTATTAGGGCCCTGAATTGTTTGGTACTGAAAGAATAAGTGAGGGGCTGAGAGGCTCGCTGGAGGTGTTCTTTGCATGGAAGCACCTGCAGGCTAGCACAAGAGCTCTGTTTTCCGGACGCCAGGTTTGTGGGCACTGATAGGCGTGGGCTCTGAGGTGGCTGCTGTGGAAAAGACCACGGTTTTCCTTCTACCTTTTGAGCCTGGTTCAAAGAGAAAATTACCTTTAAGTCTTTCACATAAGTATTGAAGTGTGAAGCCAGCAATAAGGGAAAATGGAAACAGTAAGCTGTGAGCCGCTGCACATCCTGCAGCAGCTTCAGAAGCATAAAACCAGCAGCAATTAAGCCCCGAGGAACCCTAGGGCAGAAGCCAGGAGCCTCCCGTGACCTGGGCCCTGGGAAGACTAGCGCCCTGGCTGCTCACTCTGTCCCCACCTCCAGCTCTCCGGGTTGGCTTGGGGACAAAAAGCACTGGGCAGAATGGGGAGGAGGAAGCAGGATGGGCGAGCTTGGCATTTTGAATTCATAGGAAAGGTGAAGGCTCCCCGCTAAGCACAGTGCTGGGGAGAGAGGAAATAGGCCGGCTGCAGTTCAAGTCCTTGGAAGCCTTCTGCTTTTCAATTCTTCCTTGAAATAAGACTTTTTTATGTTACAGAAATAATGCCTGTTCATTGGGGAGAATTGTAATTCACTCCAGAAGGGGGTAACCGTATTCCAGAGAGAGCTCCACAAGCCCTGCATGTTCATTTCTAGAATCACTCATGGCTGAGGGCAGCGGAGGAGCATGTATCCCCTGTGAGACAGCCCTGCTCTCGGGACTCGGCAATCACTGGAAAGAGACTGCTGGGCATAGCGTGACTCTGGCTTTGTTGAGAGAAAGAGGCTTGGAGCAGAACTGCCGGAATCTGACTTATGTTTTGAAAGGACTACCATGGCCTGCTGTGTTGAGAATAGTTTTGCAAGGCACAATGGTGGACACAGAGAGGCCAGTCAGGAGGGCGGTCAGGTCATTGTGGAGATGGTGGCTCGGGTCATGAGGGTGGCAGTTGTGGAGGTGGAGATGTGCTTGCTTTGTGAATGTATTTAAAGAGCTTTCTAAGAGACTGGATGTGAACTGTCACAGAAAGACAATAGACACAGTGACTCCGAGGCTGAGGTCAGAGCAATGAAAGGAGGCACTGTGACCCTCCCATCATTCCCCTCAGTGTTCATCAGAGAGCCCTGAGGACGGCTGGATGTAGGCATGGGTGTGGCTGAGTGGGACCATGAATAATTTGTTCATCTTTCCATCCCTAGACCCTACAGAGTGGGTTCATCGTAAAGACTTTTGAATGCATAAATACTTATAATTTGGGATAAATTAAATGATGTTAAATCCAGACTAGTATCAAAGTTCAGTTTGGGTCAGGTGAATTTTGAGATATTTATTAGACATCCAAATGGAGAAGTCAAGCCATCAGTCTGATATATGAGTCAGGAGTTCAAGGACTGGAGATAATAAATCTGGCCACTGGGTATTGAAATTGGGAATGAGGATAGAGGAGAGAACAAATCCTAGTGAGTCCTGGGGCCTCCCAAATAGTGAGAAACCAGAAAAGAAAGGGAAAAAGAAAAGAGGAGCAGATGAGAAGCCAAGTGAAAGTGACGTTTCAAGGAAGAGAGATGATCAGGTGTGGCCTGTGACTGATGGGCCAGCAAGACAGGCCCCTCCCCCAGCGATGACGTCCGCTGGGCTGGGTGCTGCTGAGAGCCCGGACAGGAGCAGTTTCCAGGGAGCAGGGCCGGGAGAGGGCGAACCCCTGACTAGGATGAGTTTAAGAGAGATGGAGGCAGAGGAAATGGGAAAAGCAAGTATGGCCGAGTTTACTAAGGAGTTCTGCTATGAAAGCGAGCAGAGAAATGGAGATGGAAGTTGATGGGGGAGTGGAGAACAGACACAGTTTTCTTTGCAGGGTGGAGTGGTAATGGTAACAGTTGATGGGGAAGAGTTGAAAAATGCTGAGGAATGGTGTCCGTTAGAGGGCAAAAGGGAGGGATAAAAGGTGCAAGTGGAAGCGTGGATAGGTGTGATCTGGTAGCTTGTGAGTGTTCCCTTATAATGGTGTCAGCTTTCTTGGTGAAAGCAGAAGCTCCGTCTGCAGCTAAGAGTGAGGATGGGGAGAAGATGCTGGAGGTTTAAGAAGAGAGAACAGAGAATGAGAAAGTCAATAATTTGCTCATCTTTCTATTTCTAGTCCTACATAGTGGGTTCTTAAAAAAGGCTTTTGAGTGCAGAAACACTTATAGATTAAGGTCAATGAAAAGACACCAAGTCTAAACTAGTATGCACACCGCAAGCGATGCTCAGCTAGTTGTGGTGGGTGTGTCTAGAGAACTGATTTAAGGGGTCAGGTCAGTGGACGATTGGGTACACTGACTCTGCATAGTCTGCCTGGCCTCAATCCAGTTATCCCCACTGACCACCAGTGATGAGATCTTTGGAAAAGTTATTAACCTGGTTTAGTCTCTGTTTTCTCCTCTGTCAACTAACACCAATAATGGTATCTGCCCGTAGAGTCACTGTGAGGATTTACTGCAAGGATTCGTGTAACGTGCTTGGCACGTGGTAAGCTGGAATCAATGGAAGCCATTGTCGGCACTCTCAGTGTTATGATATTAATAAGAAATTACTGCAGTGCATGCATGGCTGGGGTGGTGATGTTGTCCTGGGTGAGCCTGGCCAGTAATGCTTGGAGTCATCACTTGTTCCAGAGTCTCACCGTCAGCCCAGCAGGAGAAACAGCTAGGTTTTGTCAAAGGCCTTGACATTATTAATCTGTTCTCAACTCTGCTATGAAGAAATATCAGAGATGGGGTAATTTATAAAGAAAAGCGGTATCATTGACTCACAGTTCCACATGGCTGGAGAGGCCTCCGGAAACCTACAATCATGGTGGAAGGCACCTCTTCACAGGGCAGCAAGAGAGAGAATGAGTGACAGCAGGGGAAATGCCAGATGCTTATAAAACCAGCAGATCTCATAAAAATTCACTTGATATCATGAGAACAGCATGGGGGAAACTGCCCCCATAATTCAGTTACCTCCCACCAACTCCCTCCCCTGACACTTGAGAATTATAGGGATTACAATTCAAGATGAGATTTGGATAAGAACACAGTCAAACCATATCAAGGCTATAGAGACTACTGGTTTTGAGGTAGGGGGGCAGATTCACATGAACTAAACTCACAGAAGACCAATATATAAACCAGAGAGCCAACTTAGGAAACATCACCATTGGGAGAAAAATTGATTAAGGGAACAAAGTTATGATCAGAAGGTTGGGCAAAGAGCTTGGGAGTACAGTCAGGTGAAGCAAATGAGTGTTATCAAGCCATGATCATCAACCACCTATCCCTCCTGTAGGCTGGATGCACTGAAAACTTAGGGTGCCACATTCCCTAACTAATGCTGGCAACACAGAGGAAGACTTGGTCTTTGACTTTGTAAAGTCCGGACTCCAGGCTGCTCATTTGCTTAGGTTTACCCACATATTCTTTCTAGGCATCTTATTAGTTATGGCTCCTTGAACATCAGCCGGCGTTGTTTAGACTTCTAGGTCTGGAATGTGCTACTCGATCCTGACAGATAAACTCGTTCTTGATGACTCTGGCTGATGTCATTTCACATGTTAGTTAATGAATTAACCAGGTACGCTCCCTGAGGACAACCTCATTTTCCTGCCTCGCCCTGTGTTAATGGACCAGAGCAGCTCTTAGGACATCTGTGCCTGGCACCTCTTCACTTTGATTTGTGTGCTTACATTTGCTTGTTTAATAACTAACCTTCTTCCACAATCCCCCTCAAAAAACCTAAACTGTACTTTCATGGGAAGTTTGCTTCTTGTTTATGAATATACAGATTTAACTTATGAAAAATCAAATCCATATGTTTCTGACTTACCTATTCTAAACCCATCAAAACATTTTAACAGCTGCCTAATGTCCAAGAATCATTTTGTTTCTTAACAGGTTTTTAAAAAGCTTTTCCTTAAAAAAGTAAAAGAAAGAAAACAGGTGGTTATACTTTGTGAATGGGAAATAAATCGTAATGCCAAACTTCTGTGACCCTGGGCACATTACATGCTGCAGCCTCACCTCTCTCCATCACTGTTTATCTAGAAGTCCACCCATCTGTCTGCCGGTTTACTCATCTGTCTGCGAGAGCACACTGTTCATCGGGCAACTTCTTCCAGATTTGGAGAGCCATGAGCCATGTGGGAAGAATACCCCACAGCACAAATCTTACTGTTATTCAGGAAAATGTCTCTGAACTCAGGGTGTGATTGTGCCCAGATTTCTGCCCTCCTGCCAATGGTAGAGCTTACCTCTGTTCTCGTCTGGCCCTCTCCCAGCCCTTCACCTGAACATTCTGCCAGGTAGGTGGGTGGGAGGTGTACGGGGTCCATGCCAGCCTTGCAGTTCTTGCTTCAGTTCCCACCTAGAACACTAAGTCCAGGTTTTGGTTTGAGCTCTGGCATTAGTCTGTGGTTACGGTGCAAGGCAGAGCAGAATACCAGGATCAGAGGAGCAGACACAACACATGCTCAATGACAGTCATGGCTCTGGTGTCATGTAAGCCATCTCATTGGCTCCGCCCCCAGTACAGAATGCAAGGCGTGCCCAAGTCCAACTGTCCTGTCATTTGCCATGACAGTTCTCATCCACTTGAAACTGTCCCCTCCATCCATACGAAGCTCTCATGTCAATGGCACTCAGTGGAGCTCTCAACATCAAGAGAATGAACATAGGAAAAAGAAGGTAATGAATGGGAGAGAAGAATCAGGAAAACAAGAAAATGCATGATTGTGGTGAAAAAAAAAAATCTGGGGAGATAGAAATAATGGTGCATCTTCTAAGACTTGGGATTGGAGTTTGAGTCTGTGAGATGGACGAGGAATTTCCCAGATCACACCACAAGGCTCACATGAGTGGTCAGGCCAAGCTACAGCTCGAAAGTAGAACCTGCCAGGTGCAGAAGGTATAGGAAGAGAAAGAGCTGTGATGGATGATGGCATCATCAGATCACCCTTTGATGTTAGCAAGATGACACCCTTGAAAAGTCACTCAAAAATTTATAGACATCATCAAATATAAATGCCTGATAATAAAGGAACCAGACCATTTGGGCATACTTGTACTGTGTACAAATTCACTTTCAAATGATTTACAGTTGGTTTTAAATGCCTTCCTAAGAGCTGCTTTTAGAAACAAAACAAAAAAAAATTCTTGAATTGTTCTAAATATTTTTAATGTACAATCTGGAATATCTTAGAATTATTCTAACAGTGCTGAAAGCAAGGCAGAGAGAGAATGTTCCATCCTGATGGACTGGCTATTTTGGATCCCAAGAGGCAATTCTGGGATGGGTTTGGGTCCCTGCCAGTTAGGTAGCTGGGCCTGAGCCAAAGAGAAAGAAATACTGGGCTTCAAAGAAAACAGATGCTTAAAAGGTCTGTTCCACTCTTGCAATCTCTGTTTAATGGTGGCTATTGCTGGCATATTGCTTTCAGATCTTTAATTTATCTCACCAGAGGTAAAATGCCATGTGCCTTATCTGTTTTCGGCAGCCCAGGGGGGGATAAAACCTCCATGGATTGCATGCCTTCCTGGTCATTGCAACGTACATGAGCCACAGAAAAGGGAAAACGTTATCATCTGGCTGCAGCTCCTGTCTCCCTCTTCCAGGAAATACGCTTCTATGCAAGATGCCCACTCAGAGAAGTGTGGTCTCCCTTCTTCCTTATGTCCTCCCAGGGACCTGTGCCATTCTATGCAGTAAATGCCCTCTGTCTTGGCTTACCCTATGCCTGAGCTGGCTCTTTGCTTTTCACTTCCTACTATCTATAGCACCCCACCCCTTGGGTCTACCCTTGGGAGCCACTCGGTCCTTTCTTTAAGTTGCCAAGTCCTAAAACCCAGGCTTTACTACTTAGCATCTGCTAAAGGAACCACAGCCGTCTGGTCAACCAATAGGCCAATGGTAGGGGATGAGTAGGTTTTCCAGGCTCGCCTCTTAAAGGAACCTAAATAGGACTTTGCTGCCTAATTCAGATGTGTGAATGACACAGTGGAATTAAATCATTCAAGGATAAAGATGCCATGTAGCTTGAAGGGTGAGAGAGGCTACACAGGGGTAGCTAGAACCTGTCTACTTCTTTCAAATCACTCCATGTCATCAGCCACCTACATCACAGGTAGAAATTGTTCCATCTCCTGACAGAGTTTGAAATGAGCAGGTGAGCTAAACCCAAATTTCACAAACATGTAAAAGCCCGAGGCAAATGTTCCTAGCAGGATCCAGCTTAAACAGATCCAAGAATTATTGCAACTGACAACTTCAGAAAATGTGGGAAATGGTTGTACATTTAAAACACTAACTAACTTACCTGATGAGTTTCTCCACTCAAATCTGTAAAAACACCTCTTGGATTATTTCTATGAATTATTACTCAGAAAGCAATGCTTAGCATACAGTAGGTGCTCAATAACTGTCAGCTAGTACTGTATTAAGATTAAAAGAGGGGTCACCCATATGAGGGCTGCGCCATGGAGGCCATGGAAATGGGAGAGCAGCCGCTTGTCAATCAATGGTGCCTCATGATGGGGAGGGCTCCTACCCTCTCCAGGTCCCCAGAGTCTGAGATTTGTGATTGACTCCAAACCACCCAGGTGATCCACTCACAGCCTGCTTCGATCATCCCTAAAGAATTCACTGCCTAGAGCACAGCTCAGGGATCCAGAAAGCGTGGCTTTCCATCCATCCCAGGGCCAATGGGAATTTCTTGCCCAACAGGCGCTGGGTGCTCCATCACCATTCTCTACCGCATTTTTATTTCTTCCAAACTATGAGTGAAACACCAAACACACAGCTTGAGAGCCATGTTGTAAAACTGTCATCCACACAAATAGCTTCCAAGAATCTTGTGTACTGTGGATTCTGAAGAACATTTTCATTTTATTTGATGATTGCCGGTGCCTCTGTCCCCCCCTCCTCACCCAACCCTAGCCGTGCCTGCCCCTTGTGGGAGCCCTTTGTAATTCTGCTTAGAATATTGCACAGGTCTTGAGCTGCGAGAGTTTACACAGGGATTGTCCCCTGACTGGTACATTTCCAGGGCTCTGAGGCTAGTCCTCTGATTTTCTAACTAACGCTTACATCTTCCCCTTGTGTAAACACACGTGGACTGCTACTGCCTTAAGACCTTTTAAGTTCATTTTCTATTTTTCCTACATATCCCAGAGAAATGTTTCTCCTTCCTTGTCTGGAGCTCAGCTTTAATCTGGATCCTTCTCTGAACAGCAGCCTCTAGATAGTACGAGAATTCACATTTTATCTTAGTTTTCCAAATGCTCTTCTTGATAAGATGTGTAATTTACTTGTTGAAGGCACATCATGTTTTATAGGATACACACACTTTCAATTTAATTCTGTGGTATCTTCCTTAAAAAGGCCTTCTGGAAAATTTTTTAAAATTATATTCCAGACAGTACAAATCTCTATCATCACAGATCTCATACAACTGGCCCTAGACTTTGCAGTAATGTTCTCTCTAGCTGCAGTCATATGTATTAATAGAATGTGCCACCCTCCACTCTAGTTTTTGCTTTGTTTGCAAAGTGGCTCCTGAGCCCTGGCATAGCCATCCCCGATGCAGTGCTGGAGGCAACATGGTCAGGTACAAAGGATGCCCGGGGCAGCCAGAGAGCTGAGCTTCAACTTAATTCTCCCAACTGGCTACAGGTCTTAGGGAAAAGATTGTCCCCATTCCTGCACCAGTGTTTCCATCACATAAGAACTAGCGATTTCTGCTGCCCAGGCCTGTACCTTTCTGTCCTCAGCCACCTGCTCTATAAAGGCCAAGTTGAACCGAAAACGCAACCACACTTGGCTCTTCAGAGGCTGTTGACATATAAACCCAAACTGCAAGGTACCGTTAATATCTCGGAGCTCATGACCTTGGATGATCCTTCTACCCCCTGGCTTTTCTCTTTCTGTTCATCAGTCTCTTCGTTGCCTGATTGTTGTGGTAATATGTTTACCATGTAGCCTTCTGTTATTTTTATCATATGGTTTGTCACCATCTGTTCTGTCGTTCCACAGCTGACATCGCTCTTTGCAAGGTGAGGTCTCGTCTGCCACACGATCTATTATTGTCACTTGTATTACCATTTGGCCCATTTCAAATGTGGTTTTTGGAAACAGGTAGGATATAAAGTACAAATATATAAACAAATGTTTATATAAAGACGAGACAGAGATGGATTTACCTCTTCTTCAAAAAAACCGTAACTTGACATTACTCTCGAAAGGAAAGATAAAGGATCTGTATTTTGCCCTAATTTTTAAAAATAAAAATGAAACTGTGCTTTTATTCAGGTTGTCCCTGCTGCAAGCTTGGCTGCATGGGCTTTCTGGGGGCCGCTGACCCCTCGGCTCTCCTCACTGGACAGATTTTTGTCCCTACCTCTGAGTGCAGTGCTGCCTCTGATGTTCCTCCCTGTGACACCCAAGATACCTCAGGTGTTATTAAAGGGTGATTTTTAAATAGCATAAAATCATGACTCTCAGGCAAATATAAAATTAACGTGTAGAAAATATTTTATTATGCTTATAATAAGGAAATCATATAAATGTTGTAAAAGGTTCAAAGAAAAAGTCAAAGAATGACATATTTCTGTGGAGTCAAGGAATGTCGAGATGGCTTTTTCCATGAGAAAGGAGATTATTTGAGCATTCACCTAACAGAATTTATTCGCTGTTCTATACACAATAATTATTTTGCATTGCCAATTATAACTGCACTGCCATCAGTTCTCTACAATTTAGAGATTGTAAAAATAGCTGAATGGCAATGAATAGCTAGAATCAGAAAACCTAGAAGGATATGCTCTAAGTAATGCATAGTTTTGTATTGAAGACATCCAGTAATCTTCATTGCTTATTCCTCATTCTCCACCCGCCTTTCTCTTTCCAGTAGCCACTGGCCATCTCTAGTTCATTCTGTGGCCCCCAGGTCTTGTTCTCCATCCTTTCTTATCTTTCCAGCAGCTATTGGTCATCTCTAGTTTACCCTGTGGCCCCCAGATCTCAAGGGACATGGTCCTCTTGACCATGAGCTGGTGGCAGATGAATCTGGCTGAAGTGCTGATTTTGTGGGAACTGCCAATGGACCCTTTTGACATTTTCTGTACTTAGTTTCTGATCCATACTTCTCTTGCTCATTCTCCCCAGTTGCCAGCAGGCAGGGGCCAATGTCCAGCTGGTCATTCCATCTCAATGCAACCCTAGCGTCCCTGTCCAGCTACAGCAAGGTCTATTCTGCAAGCAAAAGCTGCACAGAAGTATGTGAAAGTTCAGGCTCCTGGTTCAGTGAAGAACCAACGGCCGGTGCCCACCCAAGGAGCCATTTCTTCCTTCCATCCATCTATAGAAACCCAACGATAGGCTCCCAGCTCATCAGATCCACTTATTAATTGTGATGTCTCCCTTGGTATATCAGTCAGGGTTCAACAGAGAAGCAGAATGAGTAAGTGATATATATTAAGAGGTTTACGGCAAGGCATTGTGTTATGTAATTGTGGGGGCTGACTAAGCAAGTCTTAAAGCCTGAAGGGCAGGCCACTAAGAAGAGCAGGCTGGAGCTCTCAGGCATAAACTGAAGCCACCTTCCACAGACAGAATTTCTTCTTTTCTCAGGGAAGGTTCAAGCCAGCATTTAAAGAACTTTGCCTAATTGAATCTGACCCACCCAGATAACCTGGGATAACCTGCCCTTAATTTAAAGTCAACCAGTTATGATCACATCCACGTAATATCTTCACAGCAGCACCTAAGCTAGTCATCTAAGAAGTTACCTGATGTGATTTACTTTTTTTAAATTTGTTGAAATTCGTTTTGTGGTCTAACATACCATCTCTACTGCTGAGTGTTTGACGTGCTGACGAACACATGGATGTGTGTTCTGTAAGTGTTGGGTGAGATGTTCTGTAAATGTCTGTTAGGACCATTTGGTCTAAAGTGCAGTTTAAATGCAATGCTTCTTTGTTGATCTTCTATCTAAATGATCTGTCCAAGACTGAGAATGGGGTGTTGAAATCCCTAGTCACCAAATTATAAGCCACCCCATAAAAACCAAACAGTGGGCAAGTGCCTGAGTTATCATTTATGAGAGCATCTGCAAGAGAATATAGTGCCTCCGCCCTTAACAGGGGTATGACATGGACAAATTCTTTCTAAGCTGGCTCCTCCATTCCTAAAATGATTAATTAGATAAGCTACAAGGAGCTTAAAAAGTTGCTTGTTCTAACACTGGCTTCTCAAAGAGAAGCTGGATCCACATTGTACAGAAGAAGACAGTCAAGCTCAGGAGGGTCAGGCCCCAGCCTCCCCCTTCAGCCAGTGCCTTTGACTTCCTCTCCTGCCCCTGCAAGCAGCTGAGAACTGGGGGTGGACATGGTGGAACACAATTGGCAAAAAAAATGATATACACAGTTATCTAAAAATGTTTACACAATGCCTTCTCCGCTTTTTTTCTGTACAGTGGTAACTTCTGTTTTTCATATCAAGTGAAGTAGAGTATTTCTTAGTGATTTCAGCATCACATTAAAACTACAGCTCTTTCCACTGGACACACACTTTATATTATTCCCAGCATATCTGAATCACCCATCAATAGAGCCTCCAACTTTTCTAACACTCCTACATGGAGTTTCTGTGCACAAGTGATGTTTGAGCTTAAGATTAGGGCTCTATCCAGGAGGTACTTGAGATCTTGTTCTAAAGAGTGAAGACAAGGAAACCAGCTTCTCTTGAAGACTTATGGGCATAGAGAACATCTTTTTCTGGGCCAGGCACACAGTGACTCGTGCCTGCAATCCCAACACTGAAAGACTGAAAGGCCAAGGCGAAAGGATCACTTGAACCTGAAAGTTCAAGACCAGCCTGGGCAACACAACAAGAGCTTGCCGAGAGAGAGAGAGAGAGAGAGAAAAGAAAGAAAGAAGAAAGAGAGAGAGAGAGAGGGAGAGAGAAAGATTTCGGAAGGAAGGAAGAGAGAGAGAGGAAGGAAGGAAGGAAGGAAGGAAGGAAGGGGGGGGGGGGGGGGGGAAGGGAGGAAGGAAGGGAGGGAGGGAGGGAAGGAGGGAGGGAGGGAGAGAATCATTTTTTGCTTAACTTTTCTGTTGGTTTATTTGGGGGAGACTGGGGACTGATGGACCCTTGGAAGTCCTAGAGACCCCTAAAGCATGCCTTGGTGTCTCCACTTCAGTAAAAGTAAAACAAAGTGTCCTCTTCTCATTTTTAGAGGAGACTTTGGTGAGGCATAAGTTTGCTAGGAGTAGGTGCCTTTGAAAAGACAGCTCCTGTGACAGTCCCATAAGACAATCCAGTCACATGGCCCTACCAGAAGGGCCTGAGTCCCTCCACCTCTGACACCCCTGCACATATTCAAAGCTTTGTATTTGAAGCTACGTAGTCACAAACAGTGCTTACAAGTCCGGGTAACTTGTCTTATTCTGTCTAGGTTTCGTCTCTCACCTGACTTGTTTTTGCAATGTATTAAACAACGGCATACAAATATTTAATCTGAATGCCAATGTTTTAAAAAAGAAAGGCTGTAAAAGAATTGGATATTCCTGGCCAGCCATGGTGGCTCACACCTGTAATCCCAGAACTTTGGAAGGCCGAGGCAGGTGGCTCACCTGAGGTCAGGCTTTCAAGACCAGCCTGGCCAACATGATGAAATCTTGTCTCTACCAAAAATACCAAAAATAGCCAAGCACGGTGTTGCACCCCTGTTGTTCAGCTACTTGGGAGGCTTAGGCAGGAGTATGAGGTTGCAGCGAGCCAAGGTCACACCACTGCACTCTAGACTGGGTGACAGGGTGAGACTCTGTCTCAAAAAAAAAAAAAAGAATTGGAAATTGGATATTTCTTTCCTGAATCTCTGTCAAGCATCAGCTATTGGATGATGCAAACTCAAACCGGCCTCTATCCCCACAACACAGCTTGTGATGCCGAATGACTCACTGGCCCTGAAAAGCTGATATTTTCATATGGTCTGTCCTGAAGTCCCATCATTTCAAGCGGTTTAAACTCAACCTTCAAACTGCCAATATAGCAGAAGCTCATCTTCTCTCTCTCCACCAAAAAAAAGCAAGCTTTATATTTTAAAATTGCTTAAAGAGACAATATAAGGCAATAAAACTTTTAGAAACCATCGATCAATTTCTTACACAAGTTACAGCAGTGCAGATAAGTATCAGCTGAACATTATTTTAGAAGTGCAGTATTTTTGTTATAAACCTATTAGCTCTTAACTCTAGCTGATTATGCATTTTGTCACACGTAGCAAAGTGCCTGTGGAAACCGATTTTAATAATATTTTAATAACCGTATTTCCTGATGCACAAAAACTGATTTTAGATGTCAGCCACACACTGTGAATAAAGCAGAATTCATCCAAATCATTAAACATATAAATGTCTGGCACCAGATATATTTCCTGAAGAATAAACTCTCAAGAACTCAGTAATAAATAGACACAGCCCTTTCAAGTCTCTCTGTTCTCACTCTAAATCAGATTTGCAATAAATCTGAGATGGTACCTGTGCTATACCCAACGATATTAAGAGCTGAGGGTATAGCATATAGCCAAAGAGTCAAATTCTCTTCCAGCCATTGGAGGCTACTGTCTTGGTTACTGTGGAGGTATAGTAAGTACTCAGGCATAACAATCTCTGAATTTCAAAAACTAAGAACCTAAGATTTTATTACTCCATGATTTACTCATTTAAGCAGACATCCTAATAAAATCAGGAATTACCGTGCCTAAAACATTGATGAATCAAATGATATAAAATAAAGCAAAATGTTAAGGAAAAGCCTATAAAACACGTTTTGCCTCATTCCTCAGTTTTACTGCACTGATCTTCACCAGTAGTTCTCTGTTGTGGATGTCAAGTGTCTATACTCTTCATGAGCACGTCTCTGCTGTTGGCTGTCTCCATTCACTTTGTCCGAATCTTCCCAGCCTTTTTAAGAGTCTCTGTCCTACCTTTGGAGAAACACCCCTCAGCTGTGGCTATCTCGTGTAGGTCTGACCCCTTCATCTTCAAGCCAACCCTGCTTTTTCATCCTGGCAACAAATGATGTCACACATCAGTCAAGATGTCTGCCCTGTCTCTCCCCTGGCTGTTGAGGGGACCGACTTAGCAGCTCAGAATTATAAGGCATTGTGCTCTTTTACAAAACTCCCAGAATATGTTCAACTAAGTCAGGCTACCACCAGCACAAATAGAAGAAGAACCCCCAGTTCTTCATATTTCTCTGACAGTCTACACAGGGTAGACACAGTCTCTGCAGCTGCTGTTGCAAAGTACGAATTTACCAGGTGGCTGCCCAGAGAGAAACAAGATCACTCAAGTCCACAGAGGCTGTGTCTAGGCTTTTTCATGATATATTAGCTTAAACTCAGATCATAATTTCCCGGGCAGTTTGAGCTACTTAACAAAGCCTTCCCCTTTTAGAATTAAAGCACAGCTAGGTACTTGGTCCTCACAGACTTGAACGCCACAATGTGCATACATGCGTGCATGTGTGTGTATATAAAGGTGACATTTACAAAACAGGAAAGTTGAAATAGAAGGCTTCTCTGCTTGCTAAAAAAGGCACACTGGACGTTTCCTATAAACGGTGACCCCCTCCAGTCCTGCCTATTTAAGGTAGACTTGGACTTGAAATTCACACAATGTTTGGGGAATTCAGGTATTGTATAGAGTGAGGTTCACCTGATTGTAAGGAAAATACAGCCCTTTTCCACAACCTCATGGAAGATGTCCAATCACTGGCGATTCTGGCACCTTATGTAAGATTGGAAACTGGTTCCAAGAAGGGCTATCTTCCAAGCCTCACTTGGGGCTTGAGGAACAGGCCAAGGAACTTGATGGACATGGGCCTGTTTGATTAGAATGGAGGTGTGTTCTGCAGGGGGCTTGAGCCACTCACTTGACTGGAAGCCCCACTACTGGAAGCTCAGGGTACCCACATCCTCCTCTCCTTTCCAGTCACCAGTTAGCCCAGGGGCCTGGTGTCAACTCCTCAGTGAGGCTGGTGGTCCCCTACTTGCCACTGGGCTATGAAGGAGTCATTTAAATTGTAGCGAACACAATCCAAGGCCTGGAGTGTTCCCTAGTTTGGTGCTTCTCAAGGACGTTCCTTGAGTACCTTCTCAGCTCGGTGCCCAGCAGCCGTCCCATGTTTCATGGCCATGGGGCAGAGGTTCCGGCTCTGTAGGAAATGCTCTCAGCCTTCCAGGGGGTCGTTACTGAGACACTGAGGTGTGCTGGAAAATGCATTTCTGCCTGCTGAGATGCAGAGCTGACCCAGGTCGCAACCCTGCTTCTCCAGATGTTAGGGGCTGAATTGCATGCCCTCAGAATTTGTCTGTTGGAGTCCTAATCCCCAGTACCTTAGAATGGGACTGTATTTGGAGAGAGAGTCTTTAAAGGGGTGACTGAGGTGAAATGGGATCACTGGGGTGGGCTCTAATCCAAGCTGACAGGTGATCTTATAAGAAGAGAAGATGAGGACACAGCCACACACAGAGCAACAACCCTGTGAGGACACAGGGAGAAGGCGCCATCCCCAAGCCAAGGACAGAGGCCTCAGAGGAACCAGCCCCATTGAAACCTTGGTCTTGGATTTCCAGCCTCCAGAACAGTGAGAAAATAAATGCCTGTTGTTTAAGCCCGCCAGTTAGTGGTGCTTTATCATGATAGGCTGAGCTGACTAATACGCCGGAGTTGACAGTCTAGGGTGGGGAGTTGGGCAGTCATGAGTAAAGACCTGTTTTATAAAAACAACAAAGACTTATGTAGTCCTCACCTCCTGCGTGTCAGCCTTCTAAGTGCTTTTAGTATTATTAATACTTCCTTTTATTTTTACTATAGTTTCATAAACTATGTATAACATTATCCCCATTGTACAGATGAGGAAAATGAGGCACGAGGGGGTTAAGCACTTTCCCAATGTCACACGGCTGAAGGAGTGGAGCTGAGATTTAAACTCTGACAGTCTAACCCCAGATCATATTGTCTACGCACACACATAATGAAGACAAACGTTATGAAGATAAATTAAGTAGGGAAAACATTGGGAAGTGATAAGGGGGTGAAGATGGGAACTATGCTAGCTATGGCGTCAGGGAAGGCCTCAGAGGAGGTGACCTTGTAACCATGACCTGGATGATGTGGCAGAGACAGCCACTGCAGGGGTTAGTGGAAGAGCTTTTCTGGCAATAGCAATGGCCCCAGGGAAGGACTAGACAAGGAAGTCAAAGACTGCAAGGAAGTGTGAGTGATGGGGAGAAGCCTGGGAGATGAGGGCAGAGGGAGACTCAGGACAGATCCTGCAGGAACTGCATGCCACCTGAAGCTTAGATCTTCACAGGTGTGCTGGAAGGGTTTTAAGCAGGGAGGTACATCAGCTTATTTCTACTTCAAAGCCAGTGATGGCTCCAGCTGCCATGTAGGGAACAGACCACAGGAGGCACAAGAGGAAAAGCAGGGAGACCTGCCTAGACCAGGCGAGAAAGGAGTGTGGCTTGAGCTAAGCTAGCAGCTGTGAGGATGGTGGGATCGACTTAGAACGTGGAGCCCCATGGTCTTCCCCCTGAAAGAGCTTAAATTCAAGTTGGAAAAAAATTATCACAGATGAGATAATTGGAGAACAATTAAGGGCTAAATTATGAGATACTACCTAAGTGTAAAATGGGATTCAGGAGAGGAAGGAATCAATGCAGGACTGAACAGCAGGTGGGTCTGGGATTGCTCCTGCTTGGGGAGGAACAGGAACAAAGATAGAAATAGGCATTGCACCCAGAGACCTGCCCAACTACAGTATGTGTCTTGGGGCCATGTTACCCGGGGCGTCCCGTGCATGGGGTGTCTCAAGGAGTGCCCACCAGGAGCCATGGTGCAAGGGACCAGCAGGGTAAAATTGGGAAAGAGGAAGAACCTAAAAGCAAAGAGACCAGAATCCAGAAGGGAAGCTAAGAAGCCATTCTGTCAATTCAAAGGAACTGAAATGCAGACACTCTGGCTTGAAGACAAAAGTATCAGTGGTAGCTTAGAAGACCTAAAGCCCCAGTACGTACTTTATAACCTCATCATTGGGCTTTTGTTTTTGTTTTATTTTATTTTAGTTGACTGTAACCTTCTGAAATTAGGAAAATTCAGACACAAGTAAATTAATAAAGCTCTTTGCTGGTCTGCCAAAACCCCACATGAAACAGAGATAGCAATCATCACGTTACCCTTACCACAATACAACTGCCATTAGGTTGTCAGGAGCCCTGGAATGAATAACCCGGGCTGCTGAACACCCAATGCTGGCTAGAGTCATCTGCGGAGCTTTTTAAGCTTTTTAAGTATTATGTATATATTAAAAAATAATATAAGCCCATAGTTACAGAGTATCAAATTGTGGACAGGGAAAACCCTTCCTAGACTCCAGTGCAGTTCCCTATCCCAGAGACAACCACTGTTATGGTTTTTTTGTATATCCTTCTAGAGACATCCTATTCATATGCTCACACATATATGTATTTACGTGTCCTTAGTTATACATCTTATACAATTTAAAAAAAAATATATATATATATGCTTTCTTAAACATAAGTGGAACTCTACCATATACTCTCTTTTATAAATAGCTTCCTTACTTAACAATGTATCTTGGGCTTTTTCCATAGTAATTACCTATTGCTATATTTTAGTCTTTTATTGATTGGAATTATTTTCCATGAAGGCTTCAGATCTTAAAAATATGTTTATTATTCTTTATCATATTTTATTTTGTGTTATTTGTTTGCTTTGCTTTGTTGCAATTTGGAATTTTGTAAATTTGGTGGAATGAGAGTTTTATTTTGTTCTTCTATCATGTATACTGTACTTACATCTCTGTTCTTTAGACAGAAACTATTGTCTCCCTACCATAAAGTATGTTTAAATTGAGATTCTTTGATTTTTTATTTTCATCTAGTTTCTTTCCTCCTTTCCCCTTCCCTGCCTGATTTTAATTGGTTACAGTGTTATTCCTAGTTCATCTAGTGCTGACCTTTATTCCCTTAAGTAATACCTCTATAGCTCCCTTATTTGATTTTTGAGCTTTAAACATTGGACTCTCCTTGTTTTTTAAGGTAAGAAACTTAGGTCTCTTTCACTGCCTTCCTCTCTTCCACCTGGATTTTGTCAGTTACATTATTATTTTAACACTGTCATGGTTTTCACTTTTTTATTCTTTTCTGCAATCACCATTTTCATGATTGTTTTATCCTTAGATGTGTGTGTAAATGGATTCATCACTCCCTGCAATATTTCATCACTGTTTTTCCATTATTCTCTTAGGCAGCTGAAGTTTACCTTTATGATATCCTCAAAAAAAAAAAAAAAAAAAAAAAAGATGGGGAATTTCATTCCTGAGTGTTTACATTCTTTAAGATAGCTCAGGCATTTCTTTGCCTGAACACCAGTATGGCTAGGTATGAAACTGTAGTGTCTCACTTTATTTTCCTAAAGACTTTAGATCTTATCCCATTGTCTTGTTGAATGCTTCTAGAGAGAAGGCTAAAGTAGTCTGCATTTTTCCCCTTTTCTGTGTGCCCTTTATGCTTTAATGCCTGTAGAATTATTTCTTTTTCTCTGAGGTACAGTAACTATATCAGGATATGTATCAGTGCCCATGAATCCCCTTTCCCTTCCAGGGCCTAACATGCTCTATCAATATTAAGAATTGAGCTTAATCTGAATTTTCTTAATGATATGTCTAAATATTTTTCTGCTAATTCTATTTTCTTCTCTTAGGATACAAATTATGTGTATGTTGAATCATCTTTTTCTGTCTTCCATGTCCTTCATTTTGTTTGATATTTTTTTCTTTTTATTTTGCTCTATCTTCTCAAATTACACTCTGTGTCCCTGATATTTTCATCAGTGTCTTTTCTCTTTTTTCTAAATAAATATAGCCTCTATTTCAATACTCACTTACTATTCACTTTACTATTTCTATATACACTTTACCATTTACTAGTCACCTTACATTTCTAGGTCATTTTCAGCTTCCAGTTTGTCTTTTTTTTCTTGTATTATTTTGGATAGATCAACTGCTGGCTCCTCATGAAAGCAGGGATTTCTTTCTGGGTCAGTGATTTGTAAAAGGAAGTGGTGAGAAGGGCCCAGGAAGCACAGCACATAGCAAGGAGTCTCTTGGGCTCACAGTAAAGCTCTAATTCTAGGCTTTGTCAGAGGTTTAGTCCTTACATCACACAGCTAGCAAAGATTGGCAGCCACAGAGCTGCTCCCTGTCCACAGTTTCTTTTCCACTCAGCCACACAAAAAGATTGCCTTTTGCAAAATGGCAGACTTGAGCATTTTATTCTTTCCTTCTGCTTCCTCCGGCCCCTCTGTGAAATCACACGTGGTCTAGGAAGACTCTCATAGCCAGTACCACATCTTCATCTTGTTTCTCTAAGCATTGGTAATGCTTTGACTATGCCCCCAGGATGGAGAAGGCCATGGGCAGCCAGCTCTTCCATAGATTCCTGGGGCTAGGCATCCTTTCTCGCTCACCACCTTTATCCTGGCCCAATTTCTGTTGCATGTAACAAGAGCTCTCACTCTACATATGTGTTCAGAGGTTGTAGACATTTCCTAGTTGCATCAAAATTGAAGATTTCCTACTATTTATTGATATCTTTGCTGTTTTCCAGAGGAGACAGAAGTCTTTGTCCTACCATCTTAAAATTAGATATCTCCCTAGGAATGGTTTAAAGAAATGCATAGTCTTTACGTCTGTCCCCAGAGATTTCTATTCAGTTGGTCTTCATTGGAGCATCGGCCCCTCATGGCTCAGAAGAGCCACAGGGAATGTATGTGAAATATTAGGAATCCACTCAATGCTACTCCTACCAGAGCATGGCCTGATAAGCCATGCAAGAGCATCACAGGCTAGAATGAAACCAAGTAACTGGTACATCCAGGCAGGCCAATGCCTAAACTATACAACTTCCCCAGGTCAGAGGCCATTGTTCTGACCTGGAGCTTAGGAGAAGCAGTTTACACACACCATACTGATTTTTTTAATCTTTTTTTAATTTTGAAAAATGACAAATCTGTAGAAAAGCCACAAGAATAATAATACACATGACATACCCCTTACCTGGATCCTCCCAGTTGTAAACATTTGTAACGTTTGCCTTATTTATTTGTGTTCTCTCTCCATTTAAGAGTTAGTTATAGACCTCAGGACATGTTGCCCCAAGTATTTGAGTATATATCTCCTGAGAACAAGGACATTTCCCACACTGACTTGAAATTCAGCTAGTCCACAACCCTGACGTACTCTTTAGGCCAGAACCATGGCACGTTCTCATGGAGAATCAGAAACAGAGAGGCTGGCCCTGACAAAGGCCAGAAGCACAAAATCACAGAGCTGAGAAATGAACAGCAAGGGATAGGGAGAGGGCAAGGAAGATGATAGCAGGATTTCCTGGTGGAATATCTACGCCACAAGAATGAAAAGGAAAACGTTTAAGCTGGTTGCTGCCTTAGGCACAGTAATTCTTCTCCCATCTCACTAGGGAACATGGCCCAGCAAATGCCACAACATTGTATGGCATTGGCTCTCTGTTATTCAGAGAGAAGAATTATGAGATTTTTAAATGCAGAGAATCTGAAGAGCTTCCAGAAATGATGTTTGGACCTTTTCCCTCCTCCTCCCCACCCTCCTGTCTCTGGCCATGGCTTTCTGAGCAATGGAAAATGCAAGCACCATCTGCCCTAGCACCCAGTCCCAGGGAGGATAAAGCCTTGGGAACAAATTCTTGCCTTGGGTGCCCTGAATCTTTCTTCCACCCCCTCTTCCTTGCCTTCTGCTGTCCTCTGGGACAGGGAGCCTGAGCAGCTGCTGCCTATCAGGGACAGAGGCCCCCAGCCGTGCTTGGCCAATAGCCCACCTTATAGCTAAAAGTGGAGAGAGTCATTTTTTCTTTCTTACAGATAGATATTTTAAAAATTAGGAACCGAAGAATCATCAGTGAGAATCTCATGATTGGCAATATGTGGTTTTGAAAAATATTCACCATCGTTGAGCAGGACTAAGTTTCTTGGCTCGGCAGTACTAAAAGGGTGATATAAACAAAGGGCATGACTCTGCAATGACTGGTCCCCAGGGAAGAGAGGGTCCCCAGCAGATGCAGTCATTCTTGACTTCTGCCTTCTGAATTGGAAATTTACTGTTGAATTTTTTGTTTCATAAGGAAAGCTATTTTTTCTGCTCTGTTTAATTCTTTTTGCCACAAAACTGTTTAACTGCACACAAGATGCAAACCCATCTTCCATGACACAGACTCAGAATCTAACCATCTTCCTTTCTCCTCTGGTGTTCTATACAAAGGTTCCAGGAACAGTCACAACAGAGAAATGTGAGGGTTATGCTAATTCTCCAAGATCAGAGAGAGTGTTCCAATAAAGAAACTAAAGAGAATGGAAAGTCCATTCCTCCTTTTTCCTTAAAACTCTGAGCCATGAAAGCCACTTCCCTCTCCAAAAACTTCCCAAGAAATGCACCCTCACTGCAGCATTCAGAGTAATGGCATACTATACTGATGGAAGGAAGTAGGCATGGGGGTGGCACAAGTAAAAAAGAGAAAAAGAAAAAAAGAAACAAAAAAATAGGATTTTTTTAAAAGTTTGATTCCACTGTGATCAGAGAGCATACTCAGTAGGATTTCAATTCTTTTCTTGAGTTCTGTCTTGGTATATATACTGTGTGCATTTGAAAAGAATGTGTATTCTGCTGTTGTTGTGTGGCATATTCTATAAACATTGATTTGATCCTGCTGGTTGATGATGTTGTTGAGTTATTCTGTATCCTTACTGATTTTCTCTGAGGTTATCCTAACAATTGTTAAGAGAAGGGTGTTGGCATCTTCGACTGTATTTGTGGATTTGTTTATTTCCCCTTTCAGTTCTATCAGTTTTTCACGTATTTTGCACCTCCGTTGTTTGGTGCATTCACATTTAGGATTGCTATGTATTCTCGGTTGATTAAACCTTTACTTTTTTTCCCCCATTTATTTATTTTATTGCATTTTAGGTTTTGGGGTACATGTGAAGAACATGCAAAATTGTTGCATAGGTACACACGTGGCAGTGTGATTTGCTGCCTTCCTCTCCATCACCTACATCTGGCATTTCTCCCCTTGCTATCTCTCCCCAGCTCCCAACCCCCCACCATCCCTCCTCTATTTCCCCCCAACTGACCCCAGTGTGTAGTGCTCCCCTCCCTGTGTCCATGTGTTCTCATTGTTCAACACCCGCCTATGAGTGAGAACATGCGGTGTTTGATCTTCTGCTCTTCTGTCAGTTTGCTGAGAATGATAGTTTCCAGGTTCATCCATGTCCCTACAAAGGACCCAAACTCATCGTTTTTGATGGCCGCATAATATTCCATGGTGTATATGTGCCACATTTTCCCTATCCAGTCTATCGTCGATGGGCATTTGGGTTGGTTCCAGGTCTTTGCTATTGTAAACAGTGCTGCAATGAACATTCGTGTGCACGTGTCCTTATAGTAGAACGATTTGTAATCCTTTGGATAAATACTCAGTAATGGGGTTGCTGGGTCAAATGGAATTTCTATTTCTAGGTCCTTGAGGAATCGCCACACTGTCTTCCACAATGGTTGAACTAATTTAAACTCCCACCAACAGTGCAAAAGTGTTCCTATTTCTCCACATCCTCTCCAGCATCTGTTGTCTCCAGATTTTTTAATGATCGCCATTCTAACTGGCATGAGATGGTATCTCAATGTTGTTTTGATTTGCATTTCTCTGATGACCAGTGATGATGAGCATTTTTTCATGTTTGTTGGCCTCATGTATGTCTTCTTTTGTAAAGTGTCTGTTCCTATCGTTTGCCCACTTTTGAATGGGCTTGTTAGTTTTTTTCTTGTAAATCTGTTTTAGTTCTTTGTAAATTCTGGATATCAGCCCTTTGTCAGATGGGTAAACTGCAAAAATTTTTTCCCATTCTGTTGGTCACCGATTCACTCTAATGACTGTTTCTTTTGCTGTGCAGAAGCTGTGGAGTTTGATTAGGTCCCATTTGTCTATTTTGGCTTTTGTTGTCAATGCTTTTGGTGTTTTGGTCATGAAGTCCTTGCCTACACCTATGTCCTGAATGGTTTTGCCTAGGTTTTCTTCTAGGGTTTTTATGGTGTTAGGTCTTATGTTTAAGTCTTTAATCCATCTGGAGTTAATTTTAGTGTAAGGTGTCAGGAAGGGGTCCAGTTTCTGCTTTCTGCACATGGCTAGCCAGCTTTCCCAACACCATTTATTGAACAGGAAATCCTTTCCCCATTGCTTGTTTTTTCTGGCTTGTCAAAGATCAGATGGTTGTAGATATGTTGTGTTGCCTCTGAGACCTCTGTTCTGTTCCATTGGTCTATATACTGTTTTGGTACCAGTACCATGCTGTTTTGATTACTGTAGCCTTGTAGTATAGTTTGAAGTCCAGTAGTGTGATGCCTCCCACTTTGTTCTTTTTGCTTAGAATTGACTTGGCTATGTGGGCTCTCTTTTGGCTCCATATGAAGTTTAAGGTGGTTTTTTCCAGTTCTGCAAAGAAGGTCATTGGTAGCTTGATGGGGATAGCATTGAATCTGTAAATTACTTTGGGCAGTATGGCCATTTTCACAATATTGATTCTTCCTAACCATGAACATGGAGTGTTTCTCCATCTGTTTGTGTCCTCTCTTATTTCGTTGAGCAGTGGCTTGTAGTTCTCCTTGAAGAGGTCCTTTACATTCCTTGTTAGTTGTATTCCTAGGTATTTTATTCTCTTTGTGGCAATTGTGAGTGGAAGTTTGTTCTTGATTTGGCTCTCTTTAAGTCTGTTATTGGTGTATAGGAATGCATGTGATTTTTGCACATTGATTTTGTATCCTGAGACTTTGCTGAACTTGCTTATCAGTTTCAGGAGATTTGGGGCTGAGACGATGGGGTCTTCTAGATATACAATCATGTCGTCTACAAATAGAGACAATTTGACTTCCTCCTTTCCTATTTGAATGCCCTTTATTTCTTTTTCTTGCCTGATTGCTCTGGCTAGAACTTATAATACTATATTGAATAGCAGTGGTGAGAGAGGGCATCCTTGTCTGGTGCCACATATCAAGGGGAATGCTTCCAGTTTTTGCCTATTCAGTATGATATTGGCTGTTGGTTTGTCATAAATAGCTTTTATTATTTTGAGATACGTTCCATCAATACCTAGCTTATTGAGGGTTTCTAGCATAAAGGGCTGTTGAATTTTGTCAAAGGCCTTCTCTGCATCAATTGAGATAATCATGTGGTTTTTGTCTTTGGTTCTGTTTATGTGGTGAATTACGTTTATAGACTTGCTTATGTTGAACCAGCCTTGCATCCCCGGGATGAAGCCTACTTGATCGTGGTGGATAAGCTTTTTGATGTGCTGTTGCAATCGGCTTGTCGGTATTTTATTGAAGATTTTTGCATCTGTGTTCATCATGGATATTGGTCTGAAGTTTTCTTTTCTTGTTGAGTCTCTGCCGGGTTTTGGAATCAGGATGATGTTGGTCTCATAAAATGATTTGGGAAGAATTCCCTCTTTTTGTATTGTTTGGAATAGTTTCAGAAGGAATGGTGCCAGCTCCTCTTTGTATGTCTGGCAGAATTCAGCTGCGAACCCGTCTGGGCCTGGGCTTTTTTTGGGTGGTAAGCTCTTAATTGCTGCCTCAACTTCAGACCTTGTTATGGATCTGTTCAGGGTTTCAGCTTCTTCCTGGTTTAGGCTTGGGAGGAGGCAAGTGTCCAGGAATTTATCCATTTCTTCCAGGTTTATTAGTTTGTGTGCATAGAGTTGTTTGTAATAATCTCTGATGATGGTTTGAATTTCTGTGGAATCTGTGGTGATATCCCCTTTATTGTTTTTTATTGCATCAATTTGGTTATTCTCTCTTTTTTATTGGTCTGGCTAGTGGTCTATTTTGTTGATCTTTTCAAAAAACCAAATCCTGGATTTATTGATTTTTTGAAGGGTTTTTTGTGTCTCTATCTCCTTCAGTTCTGCTCTGATCTTAGCTATTTCTTGTCTTCTGCTAGACTTTGAGTTTTTTTGATCTTGCTCCTCTAGCTCTTTCAGTTTTGATGATAGGGCGTCAATTTTTGATCTCTCCTTGCTTCTCATGTGGGCACTTGTTGCTGTATATTTTCCTCTAGAGACTGCTTTAAATGTGTCCCAGAGATTCTGGTATGTTGTGTCTTCATTCTCGTTGGTTTCGAAGAACATCTTTATTTCTGTCTTCATTTCATTGTTTATCCAGTCAACATTCAAGAGCAAGTTGTTCAGTTTCCATGAAGCTGTGCAGTTCTGGGTTAGTTTTTGAATTCTGAGTTCTAACTTGATTGCACTGTGGTCTGAGAGACTGTTTGTTACGATTTCCATTCTTTTGCATTTGCTGAGGAGTGATTTACTCCCAATTATGTGGTCAATTTTAGAGTAGATGTGATGTGGTGCTGAGAAGAATGTATATTCTGTGGATTTGGGGTGGAGAGTTCTGTAAATGTCTATTAGGTTTGCTTGGTCCAGGCCTGAGTTCAAGTCCTGGATATCCTTGTTAATTTTCTGTTTGGTTGATCTGTCTAATATTGACAATGGGCTATTAAAGTCTCCCACTATTATTGTGTGGGAGTCTAAGTCTCTTTGTAAGTCATTAAGAACTTGCCTTATGTATCTGGGTGCTCCTATATTGGGTGCGTATATATTTAGGATCGTTAGCTTTTCTTGTTGCATTGATCCTTTTACCATTATGTAATGTCCCTCTTTGCCTCTTATGATCTTTGTTGCTTTAAAGTCTAATTTATCAGAGATGAGAATTGCAACTCCTGCTTTTTTTTTTTTTGCTCTCCGTTTGCTTGGTAAATCTTCCTCCATCCCTTTATGTTGAGCCTTTGTGTATCCTTGCATGTGAGATGAGTTTCCTGGATACAGCACACCGATGGGTTTTGGCTTTTTATCCAATTTGCCAGTCTGTGTCTTTTGACTGGGGCATTTAGTCCATTTACATTTAGGGTTAACATTGTTATGTGCGAATTTGATACTGCCATTTTGGTGCTAGCTAGGTGTTTTGCCCTTTAGTTGAGCTGGTACTTGTTGTTCCTTTATATGTGTAGAGCCTCTTTCAGGAGCTCTTGTAGAGCTGGCCTGGTGGTGACGAAATCTCTGAGTACTTGCATGTTCCCAAAGGATTTTATTTTTCCTTCACTTTTGAAGCTTAGTTTGGCTGGATAGGAGATTCTGGGTTGAAAGTTCTTTTCTTTAAGGATGTTGAATATTGGCCCCCACTCTCTTCTGGCTTGTAGGGTTTCTGCTGGGAGATCTGCTGTGAGTCTGATGTGCTTCCCTTTGTGGGTAACCCGACCTTTCTCTCTGGCTGCCCTTATATTTTCTCCTTCATTTCAACCCTGGTGAATCTGACAATTATGTGCCTTGGGGTTGCTCTTCCTGACAAATATCTTTGTGGTGTTCTCTGTATTTCATGGACTTGAATGTTTGCCTGCCTTGCTAGGTTGGGGAAGATTTCCTGGATAATATCCTGAAGAGTATTTTCCAGCTTGGATTCATTCTCTTCGTCGCATTCAGGTATGCCTATCAAACGTAGATTAGGTCTTTTCACATAGTCCCACATTTCTTGGAGATTTTGTTCATTCCTTTTTACCCTTTTTTCTCCAGTCTTGCCTTCCCATTTTATTTCATTGAGTTGATCTTCGACCTCTGATATCCTTTCTTCTGCTTGGTCAATTCGGCTGTTGATACTCGTGCATGCTTCGCGAAGTTCTCGTGTTGTGTTTTTCAGCTCCATCAATTCACTTATATTCCTTTCTATTTTGTCCATTCTCGTTAGCATTTCGTCAAATCTTTTTTCAAGGTTCTTAGTTTCTTTGCATTTGGTTAGAACATGTTCTTTAAGTTCACAGAAGTTTCTTACTACCCACATTCTGAAGTCTGATTCTGTCATTTCATCACACTCGTTCTCCCTCCAACCTTGTTCCCTTGCTGGTAAGGAGTTGTGATCCCTTGTAGGAGGAGAGGTGTTCTGGTTTTGGGTGTTTTCATCCTTTTTGCGCTGGTTTCTTCCCATCTTTAAGGATTTATCCACCTGTCAACTTTGTAGTTGCTGGCTTTCAGATTGGGTCTCAAATCTTTCAGATTGACGTTCTGTTTGTTGATGATGAGGTTATTTCTGTTTCTTGGTTTTCCTTCTGACAGTCTGGCCCCTCTGCTATAGGTCTGCTGAAGTTCACTCCAGGCCTTGCTTGCCTGGGGTTCACCTGCAGCAGCTGCTGAACAGTAAGGGTTGTTACCAGTTTTCTTATTCTGCTATCTTTGTCCCAGAAGGATACCCGCCTAGTGTCGATCTGATCTCTCCTTTATGAGGTGTCTCTTTGGATATATAGTGGTCAGGGAGCTGCTTGAAGAGATGGTCTGTTCTTTATAGGAGCTCAGATGGTGAGCTGTGAGCTCTGTTGTTGTTCATTCAGAGCTGCTGGGCAGGTACGTTTAGGTCTGCTGCAGCAGAACTCATAAACTGCTTTTTGTTCCCAGGTGCCCTGTCCCAGGGATTTAGGGCTTTATTTATGGGTTTCCGTTATGCTGCTGCCTTCTTTTTTTTTTTTCCTTCAGACCTGCCCTGCCCAGCAAGGAGGCAGCCTAGTCACTGTCTGCCTGTAGAGGCTTTGCTGAGCTGCTGTGGGCTCCGCCCAGCTGCCGAGTGAACTTCCCTGCAGTCCTGTTTATATGGGTGTAGTTAGAACTGCTTTGGCGATGGTGGCCTGCCTCTGTTGAGGCGGAGTCTCTCTGCTGTGGCGGGTTGCCTTGGCAACGGCGGGCTGCCTCAGCAATGGCGGGTTGCCTTGGCAACGGCCAGCTGCCTCAGCATTGGCCGACTACCTCCGTCATGGTGGGCTGCCTTGGTAATGGCGGACGCCCCTCCCCCACAGAGCTGGACCGTCCCGGGTTCAGCTGCACTTGCTGTGAAAGTCTCAATCCAGAGTTTCTGGTTGCTGTTCTTTTGTGGGGGTGGGACCAGCCGAGCCTGATTGCCTGGCTCCCTGCCTCAGAGCCTTTTTTAAGTTGGCGTTCCAGTCGCCTGTTGAAGAGGCACCGGGGTCTGTTTGTTTTCCCCTGCGGCCACTCACTGCACTGGCTTAAACAGCGGCACTGAGGTTTGTGGCACTTTTTTTTTTTTTTTTTTGCCCTGGAATCTACTCTCATGGTTCTCTGCTCAGTCCCCTTTTTAAACAGACGAATGGACGACTTCCTGTGGCTCCAATCGCCAGCCAAAAGGGCACCCAGACCGGTGTATTTTGTACAGAGAACCGCTGCTCTGGGTCGCCGACAAAGCAGCCGCGCGGGGCAAAGCAGCGGCGCCGGCCAGCACAGCCGCGCTGGCCGAAACAGGCCGAAACAGCCGCGCTGGTGACCTGTGGAGCTCCTCCGCCTGGGAATTGCCTAGTCTGTGGGCAATAAAAATGCAGCGTCCACTCACCCTCTGCGCTTTCACTGGGAGCTGAAATCCCGAGCTGTTCCTAAATGGCCATCTTGGATCCTCCCCCTACTTTGTTGACACTTAATAGTTGTTCATATTTATGAACATCACATGTGATATTTTGATACATACAATGTATAATGATCAAATCAGGGTAATTGAGATATCTATCACCTCAAACGTTTGTCATTCCTTTGTGTTGGGAACATTTCAAGTCTTCTTCTAGCTGTTTTGAAATACACAATACAGTATAATTAACTGTAGTCATTCTGTGCTGTCAAACAATAGAGCTTATTCTTTCTATCTTACTGTATTTTTGTACACATTAACCAACCTCTCGTATCCCCCTCCTGGCCCTTCCAGGCTTCTGGTTACCATTCTACTCATTACTTCATTAGATCAATTTTTTAGCTCTCACATATGAGTGAAAATATATAATATTTGTCATTCTATGCCTGGCTTACTTCACTTAACATAATATTCTCCATGATTGAATCTTTATTATTGTGTATTTTTTTCTCCATCTCTCATATTTTTTTTTGCTCTGAAGTCTAATTTGTATACTAATATTCCCACACTGTTTCTTAATTGATGTTTGTATGGTACATCTCTTTCTATCTTTTTACTTTCAGTCTACCCATACCATTATATTTGAAGTGAGTTTTTTAAAATGGTATGTAGTTGGAGCTGCTTTTTATACACTCTGCTAATCTCTGTTTTTTAATTTGTTTATTTGGACCATTTATGTTTAATATAATTATTAGCATGTTAAGGCTTAGGTTGTCCATTTAACTTTTTGTTTTCTATTTGGTTTTGTTTCGATTATCCAGGATTTTCTTCTGAAATTCTGTGGGCTACTTTGATATTTTTAAAATTCAACTTCGATTTAGCTGTAGTATTTTTGAATATATCCCTTTTCTAGTTTTTTCAGTGGCTGTTCTAGGAATTACATTGTGTGTATATGTATATATGTACATATACACACAATGTAATTTATATATATATATATATGTATATGTATATGTATGTATATATCTTTACTACTACTGTTAATATTTACCAATTCAAGGGAAACATAGAAATCTTAGCTCCCTTTACATTCATTTCCCTTTCTCTATTTAAAATATAGTCATCTTAAATATTTCCTCTACATATATTAAGAATTACATTAGACCATGCTATAATGTGTGTTTCAACCATCAAGCATAATTTAGAAAACTCAAGAAAAGTCTACTGTGTTTGCCTATATATTTTCTCTTTCCAAGTCCTTTCTACCTCTAAGATGTGCCAAGATTGCTTCCTTTATTATTTCCTTTTTGTTGAGAGAACTTTTCTTCTTTTAGGGTTGGTCTGCTGGTGACAAATTCTTTTTGTTTTCTGAAAATGACTGAGTGCCTTGATTTTCATTTAATTCATGAAAGATGTTTTTCCTGGTATAGAATTCTGAGCTGAAAATTGTTGTTCTGGCCTCCACAGTTTTTGTGTAGCAAACCACTGTCATTTGAATTACCTTTCTTTATTGACAATGTATTACTTCTCTCTAGCTGATTTCATGATTTTTTTTTTCTTTTTCTTTAGTTTTCAGAAGTTTATTATGTGTCTCTCAGTGAATTACCTTGGATTTTTCTTACATGGGTTTCATTTGGCTTCTTTGATCTGTAGGGTTTTGTGTGTTTTTTTTTTAATTTGAAAAAAATTGCAGCCATTATTCCCTTGAATACTTTCTTCCATCTCATCTTCTCTTTCTTCTCCTCCTGATACTCTATGTCATAAAGGTTGGATCTTTTGTTACAGCCCCACATGTTCCCAAGGCTCTGTTAAGTTTTCTAAGTCTACTTTCCCTCTAGTATCCAGATTATAATTTCTATTGTTCTGTCAACAACTTCACTGTTTCTTTCTTCTGTCTTCTCTACCCTGCTGTTCAGTCCATCAACTGAGTATTTTATTTCAGTTATAATTTTTAGTTCTGAATTTTTTTCTATTTCTTCTCCATAATTGCTGATTGATTCCTGAGGCTTACTATTTGTTTGTTAGGACTTTTTTTTTTATTTTTGTACTTGCTTGTTAAAGCAATTTTATGATGCCTGCATTAAACTCCTCATATAACTCTAAAATCTGGGTCATATCAGTGTTGATACTCGTCTTTTGTCTTCAGTTTTAGTGATTTCTGTTGGTATGACAGGTAATTTTTTACTGAAACCTAGACATTTTTGGTGTTATAAGATTCTGGGTCTTATTTAAATCCTATAGTAGGCCTCCTCTGACATCACTCTGGAGAGTTAAGGGGGGAACCACCTCATTGCTCACTAGTAGGGTGTCATCCTTGTTACTGCTGGATGGCACTGAAGGTTCAGGATCCCCTCTGCGCCTCCAGCAACACCATCATGGCTGGGACAGGAGAGGGCACCTCTTTACTACTTCCCATGGTGATCTCTTTGTAAGAGTGACCTTGTTACAGCTGGGTAGTGGTGAATATCCTGACTCTATACTGGCCCTCTTCTAATACCTCCCCTGTGGGTATTACCAGAACTGTATAAAGGGCCAGGCTCCCCATGTGGTCTATAGGGAGTCTCATTATCTTTCAGCAAGAAGGAAAATTCAGAATTTCCACTCTGTCTTCACTGAGATCATCCTGGCAACAGATCTGGGTGCAGCATTATAGCCTGATAAGAGTGGAAGCCTAAGCTTCCCACCCAGCCTTTGCCTTCCAAGTGGGATTGCTGATTTCTCTTTAGTGTTTGGCTATAGCGGTTTTTGTCCAAAATTTTCTGTCTTCTTAGACTACCTCTTTCCTAGGTCTTTAGCTAAAGAATTCAGGCTTGGGGCGTTTTTGTCTGCATCTGTTGACATTTCCAAGTTGCTGGCATCTTCAGTATCCAATCAGCTATAAACAATGCAGAAAAAAAAAAAAAAAACTCAGAGAACTCACTCCTGTGTTATTCCTCAGATCCCAAGCTCCCTAGCTGGTATGCCTTCTTCTATTCACCTTTCAGAGTCAACTCAAGTTTGTCTTATATATATTGTCCAGGATTTTTTAGTTGTACTTAGTGAGAGAAATAGGAAAAAAATCCGTCTACGTCATCTTTCCCAGAGCTGAAGTGAAGAAATTAAATGTAAGTAGATCAAAAGAAAGAAGAGACAAAAGGCAACAGAGATTAGAGGGGTGTTCCTCATTTCCCTTCTCAGAGATCTCTGTTGCTGAGAATCAGTTACTAGATACCTAACAAAGGGTCAGCTTCTCTCCCTTCCCTCCTCTATCCAAACAGAAGTTTAAGCTGAAAACATGTGACAAGAAGCACAAGAAAATAATTTAGTTTCTATCTGTAAATTTTCCTCAGTCTCCAGCTCCAGTAAATGTCACATTTGGTTATAAAATTGAATTTCTCAAAGGAACATTTAAAAAAATATTCCCCTGACTTAGTTTCTTTTATAACTATCGATACAGATGAGAGGTTGAAGAGCACATCTTTCTGCACCCTACATTTTTGCATGCATATGAAACAAGCTCGCTTCCTGGGGTTATTCCAATAACTGGAGCTCTGTGCTGTTCTGTTGACAATGCTATGTCAGAGTTCAGCAGGGATAGTCTCCTGTCCTGAGAACAGGAATCCACACCACTTCCCTGGATACTGGCAGTGCCCAGAGTGGTCTGGCTGGGGAAGGAGCCATTATCATGCCCCCCTGGGCTCCCTGTCTAATTAGGGGGCTTATACTGGATAACATGGGTTATCCAGTATTGGGCAGTTTAGGCTTAAACCTCCTGTCACAAAACTTGATCATGGCCCTCCCAAAGGCTGTGCATTTTCATAGAATCACACAGGCTGAGCCATGATTCAGTGAATGAATGAATCAATCGATCGATCAGTTCCTTACTCTTCACTGCAACCTAGCCAGTGCTCAAGGTGAAACTTGAACTGTGGCAAATAGTCCCACAGCAGCATGCATAACCCTAGGCTTCCCTAGGGTTCATTC
Organism: Sapajus apella; assembly: GCF_009761245.1. Taxonomy (NCBI): domain Eukaryota; kingdom Metazoa; phylum Chordata; class Mammalia; order Primates; family Cebidae; genus Sapajus; species Sapajus apella. The sequence goes on from NW_022436948.1 coordinate 8,226,605, forward strand.
CTGTCAATGGAAGTTATAGGCAGAAGTTAAAAGGCTGGAGATAACTGAGCACCATGGTAACCAGAGTCCACCACGGCACCTTTCCTTGGGGCTCCCTAATACAACATTACATCATTAGACAAGCATAAGGCATTCTAGTGACCATACCAAGCTCACCACTGGGCTTGAGTGACTCCTTAAAACAGGGTCAAGCTGCTGGGCCAGGTGATTATTTTCTAAATCAGCCATCTCCAGCCTTTTTGGCACTGGTCCCAGGCCAGGGACCAGTTTCATGGAAGACAATTTTTCCATGGACCAGGGGCAGAAAGAGGGGCTGGGGATGGTTTCAGAGCGAAACTGTTTCACCTCATATCATCAGGCATTAGATTCTCATGAAGAGTGCACCACCTAGATCCCTCACATGCATAATTCAAATAGGGTTCACACTCCTATGAGAATCTAATGTCCCCACTGATCTAACAGGAGGTGGAGCTCAGGTGGAAATACTCACCTACTGCTCACCTCCTGCTGTGCAGCCCAGTTCCTAAGAGGTCACGGACCAGTACTGGCCCATGGCCTGGAGGTTGGGACCCCTGCTCTAAGTGTCCCTTTTATGTCAAAGTAACTAACCAGTCTCACCTTCAGGCCTGCCATCCTGCCCCTATCGTCACTCCCACCTGACCCCTGGCACCCTACCACCCACCTCTGATCAAATAAAAGAAAGAATGTCATATGAAGAAAAGTACAAAGAATCAGGGATTTATTTCCCTTGAACTGTCACTGCATCCCTGAAACCATTTTAGAAGAGCGCTTACAGATCATTTTATTGCACTACTTTCTGAGGCAGAAATTCTTCTGAAAATTCTGAACAAATGACTGGTCAGCATCTCATGTCAGGAAACTCACAGCTGCTCAGGGAAATTCCGTTCATTCTGTGCATCCTTTGGTTGTGATCTGGTATTTTGTTTTATTCTCTTTGGAAACAGAGGAATTCATCCTTTATAGTGTTTTAGTTGCTCCTGGAGTTGTCAAGACTATTTCCTCTGGCTTGCTCTGTTACTTTGTAAGTCATGGCTCTAAGAATGACAAGTCCTACATCCACAATACACACAGTTGCTAAGATACAGAGGGGATGGGCACTCAGAACGGGGTAGCCAGGGAGAACGTCAAACAGGAAGTGAGACCTGAACCGAGAGATGAATCAATGCCATGTGTTCGGGGGCCAAAGGAGCTAGTCAGGCAGGAGCATAGTGTAGAAGTGATAAGCAATGAGCCTGGAGAGGTAGGTGGAGGCCATGGCTGGAAAGGAAGGGTCTAGGCAAGCCCCGGAATGCAGGGAGCTGGGAGTTCAGAGTGGACGTTGGAAGACTCAGTTTGCCTAGAACTTGGAGTGTGGGTAACCTGGAAAAGTAAAGAGGAAAGAAAGGAACAAATATGGCATCTGTTCCTTTTCCTTTTAGAAATAGAGATGGTTTGGCAATGCTTGTGGCTGGGACAAAGGCAGATGGGAGAGGAATTGGCCACTGCCAGGCTTAGGATGTCTGGAAGATCACCCTGGAGGCAAGACAAGAGCCTCAGAGGGATCCTGAACCAGAAAAGAGACCATAGATGGAGTGTCATGAGACAAGTGAGAAATTCCTGCCTGTTTCCAAGATTCAGCACTGTGGTTGAGTCCTGGGAAGCCAGGGACCAAACCTAGAGTAGGTGCATCCTGGAAGCAGAGGTACCTGCCTGGGAAAAGACTGCACATGCTTGCTTGCTGTGGGCATGGGCTCTGTATGTTCCAGTTACCTGGACATCCTCAGTGTCTCCCTGCAGTCTCGCTTAATATTTTCTTTAAAGAAAATTTCCTGATAGGTCTTTGGTGATGATGCTTGTCCTATATTTTACAATATTTCCGGGAGCTCTAGGAAAGGAGAAATGAGTCACGCACCAATATTCCAAGAAACCAACTACCCTGGGGAAATTCGTGAAACATTGTCTGGATATTGATGCTGAAAGTCAAGAGCTTGTGCCACAGGATTTCAAGCCAGGGAGGATGCACACAGAGTTGGGTTTGGAGAAACTGGCAGCCATGGAGTCCAGCAGTTTTCTTTTTTTTTTTTTCCATTTATTTATTTTATTGCGTTTTAGGTTTTGGGGTACATGTGAAGAACATGCAAGATTGTTGCATAGTCCAGCAGTTTTCTAACTCATGTCTCTGCTACCCATCACTCTTAGAAGTTCATGTGCTCAACATGCTTTCAAGAAAGCACCCAGGGCAATGCTCAAATCCTCTCCTGCCACCTACAAATTCACCCTGAAGCCCAAAGGAATTGAGGCACTGTTAGTACAAGCTTAACTTTGAATCTGATTTTTCTTTGTGAGATATCCTCATACCTCAGTGTATTAGGACCCTCCCTGGTCTGGTCAACAAGGCCACAATTATAGAAGCACAAGAAACCAGACAGGGTGACTTGTACATAAGGAGCCTAGAAAGGATGTCTGGTGAGGCTAAGGCTCTGAGCCTTATTACATAGAGGGCCTTCTCACCAAAAGCATCCCGCACGGCCTGCCCAGGGAGAATGTCACCTCCTCCTTCAAGCACACCCCACAGATGTTTTTATCCCAAATTAAATCATGACAATTTCAGAATATTTTAGATACTTTAACTGAGTATATCAGTGGTGAAAATTAACTTTACTCTAAAAAAATTGTACCCCATCCTGATAGGCAAGTTCTTAACTGTTCAAAACCCCCCCTCCCCCAGTCCCTGGGCTTGCAAGAGAGCACACTCATTGGGTTTTGCCTCCACATCTCCCACCCGCTTCCTTGACTCACCAGGGTGGGTTGCCACAGTGCTCACACAGGCACCTTCCTCCCCCTGCTGGTTCACGGCAACTCCAGCCCCAGCCTCCCTCCAGAGTGGCTCAGCCTGGCCTCCATGCCCCTCCAGGGCTTACATTCTCATTTTTTTGTGCCAGCCTCCTGCTCTTCTTCTCACACCAAGCCTCAGTCCCCCTGCAACGTGCTGCTCTCACGCACCAAGCTTCCCCACCTTTCCTCATGCCGTTTCTCCACCTGGAATATTCTTCCTTGCCCTCCCTTCTCCCATCACTCTTCTTCCCCTCCTTCACAAGTTATTTCCTCCATAAAGCACGCCCTGGTTCTGTGAGTTAGAACTACTTTCTCTCCAGTCTCATTCTCTGTCTCTATTCTGTTTCTCCCCTTCTTTCTCCCCCTGACTTCTCTCCTCTCTCTCTCTCTCTCCCCTCTCTTTCTCTCTCTTTCTCTCTCTCTCTCTCTCTATCTCTCTCTCTCTCTCTC
>NW_022436948.1:8229989-8269691 GCF_009761245.1 Sapajus apella
TACCTCTTGCCTTCTTGACCAAACTGGAAGCTCTCTGAAGGCAGGTGTCAAGCCAGCTTTACCTGGATATGCCATTCTATCTAGTACTCATCTTGTTCACATCAATACATTTTTCAGCATCGGATAATTGAAGAAGGATCTTAGACCTGGATTCTCACTGCTGCCTTCAGTGCTAATGGCCTTCATTTCTAGGACTTCTCACCAGTTTTTAGGGATGCAGGTGGCACCGTGGTGCAGGATGCAGGTGCTAAAGGAAGACTTCTTGGGCTTGATGCTCAGCTCTACTCTTTACCAGCCGTGTGATCTGGAGCGACCTGCTGAACCTCCCTGTGCCTCAATTTCTCCATCTTCCCAAAGTAGAGATGACAGTATCTATTTCACAGGCTTCTACTGTAGTAATGCAGTGATAGGCTGTATAAATGGGAAGTAAACATTAGGGATTACTATTTTTATGTATCTTCATATTGTTACATGTTTATGTATTTTATATTTATATTGCCCCAAACCATACTTGCATACTGGCTACTCATTTCCATTTATTTTTCATTGGGCAAAAAGCTAATTAGTGATTCTCAAATGCTGTGGCCTATATTTTTCAGCAGCCACTCAAGGCAATAGAAATGATGTCGTACTAAGAGAACACTCACTTGCTTGGCTATCTGAGGATGTGGCATTTTCCATTTAAATCAGTCCTCGGGTGACCTGCCATCGCCCCATGTCAGGGAAGAGGAGGGGGGAAGGTGAGGAGGGGCCGAGGCTGGTGCATTTGTAGAAAACATGAAAAACAGGGTAGGGGTTTGAGGGCTCCTGGTTTAACCAGAGGTAAGGCCCTGTGGAGGATACTAAGTTCATAAAATGGCTTTATCGTTTCCTACTTTGCATAAATGTTTCTTTAAATGGTTGTATTTTGGAAAAAAAAAATCACAGTTTTCTGATGAATACAAGCACACATTTTAGAGAGATAAAAATATCTGAGATGCAAATATAACCAGTTTGAAATATATCAACCATGATGAGTTTCCCCCTCATCCTTTAAAGCCTGCCTCTGGGTATCAGAAAGCAAGGCAGCACCGCCGAAACTGCAGACCTTGCTGGGCTCTGCCAGCTCCTGTCCTCTGTCTGACAGAGCCCCAGCAGCAGAAAAAAACCCTTTCTACCCTCTCTAGAAGCCCTGCATTCATGAATCAGTCTCCTCTTCCCCATCCTCTTCTCTCCCTCACACACAACATTACACACACACAGTGTCTCAGCCTTAGCTCTGAGCTACAGTCAGACTGTTATAATTGCCCTCATTAAAAGCACCTCTCTCATTTTAGACCATAGAGAGACGTATATAGCTGGCATGGTCTCAGTAGAAAGCCATACTCTCTTTAGCTGAAACAGATGTGTGAGTATAAATTACACACACACACACACACACACACACACACACACACACACACGCCAAGCAAATTGCTGAGCCTTTATTTACTTCCCCAGGTGTGACAGAGGGAATAAAGTTCAGACAGAAAATTAAATACCCATTGCCCCTGAAAGTCAATGCTCCACCCGAGGAGTTTGGTACAATTTAAACAAAACACTTAACTTTTTTTTTCAGCATCTGTGGACATGTTTTGCTCAAACATATCATTATGATTCCTCCAAACATTCGATGTGTCTGTGAATGCCTTCCACTAAATGTACCAGAATACAACTTCAGGTGGAGTGCATCCTAGAGCAAAACAGCATAGCTCTTCCAAGCAGTGTGCCTAGGTTCTGGAGCCCTTGTATCTGGAGCAGGAGTGTGGAAATGCAGGTGTGGGTTGCATAGTGACCAGCTGTTGACACTCTTGATGAGTAGTCCCCTGAGAGGCTGGCAGCCGTGGATCTTGCTAACTTCAGGGAAAATTGCTCTGTTATTTTTGGCACAAATGCTAGAGGTCAATATTTGTCCTCAAATTAGCAAGAACAGGTTCTAACTCTGGGTCCCCACACAGAAGCCAAAGGGAATAATGATTACAGACCCAGGCATGGACATTACACTTGAGTGTATTTATATACGTTGTTTCATTTGTTCCTCTAACAGTCCTGCGAATCAGGCAGTGCAAATTCCACCTATCCCCACTTTACAGATGGGAAAATTAGAGCTTGCAAGATTAGTAACTAAGTAGATAAGAAGTGGTAAAGCCAGAACAAACACCTCCCTAGACCCAGGCTTCCAAACTCATACACCTGCTCTTTCTCTCTCCCCCACCCCCGCCCCCTCCCAGGTGCTGTCTTTCTCTCCTCCCCGCTCTCTAAGAACATCCAAGAGGGATAGACACAGTAAGGCAAGAACAAAACATTTTTCAGGGCAAAGTAAGTTCTTCTCTCCCAACAAGTATAATTCCTGCATTTCTGATTTTCTTTTCGTTTTAAAAGAACATGAGATGATTACCTCTGATATAAAACCCTTGGCTCCCCCAGGGAAAGATTTTTAACACAACTTCTTGAAGCAAACATATCTTTTTCACCTTAAAATACCACCAATAGTCACAGTCTGTCAAGCATGTTCAGGCATCCTCTTCATGTGGCTGACTTCCATGGGCATAAGGGATGGGAGACCAGGCAGAAAACAGCAAGCAGCAGATCACTTCTGAAATGAGCAGACCAGGAAACAGTAGCCCAAAAAGTAAAACGACTCGTCCAGGTTCCTAGGGAGGGTTAGTGGTCCAGGCTTCTGGTCTACCACACACTGCCTCCCAGCCATGACCGTTGGACTGGCAGAAGCCACCAGATGAGGCTTCTGAGATGGGGCTTTGGAATTTTCCAAAGCTTCCAGAGTCCCTTGATGCCATAACAAATTATGCAATGTGACACATGGATGCATTTGTGCATAAACAAACCTAAAGATAAAACTCAGGAAAATGGTCAGAAAGAGTGGGGCAACCAGCAGAGACTGGGTGGTATCCAGTGGAGTTTTTAGGGGTGAATTTGGAGAGGACACGAATGAAGTGGAATTTGGATTGTCTAAGCAAAGGGAATAGTGCTTGCCAAGGCCGGGAGCTAGAAAATGGTTGTGGATTGCATGGAGCTGGACCTGAGGTATGAATGGAGAAGAAAGAACCATCAGTCCAGGGGCCTCGGCTGAAAACAAGGACTGCATGCTCACTTGCTAGAGGAGCACTGGTGGATTTCAAGCAGGAAAAAGCCACGTCAGGTTTGTGTTTTAGATCGGGACTATTTCATAATAAAACTTCAGGGTTGCAGGTGAGGCTCGAAGCAGGTGGAGGCAATGTTAATAGTCTAAGTAGAGTGCAGGGAGGGAAGACCAACTTTAAAATATGCAAAATATGAGGGGCCGAGGAAGAAAGAAGAGGTGGTGAGCAGGGGTTCCGTGGAGAGGTCAGGGCAAAATGTGCCAATCTGGGCACTGCCAGCCATTCATGGAAATTAGGGACATTGTTGTGGATGGGAATACTCAACATAGAAATGGCAGATCTAGGAAACTTCAACACAGCACAGGGACTGTTGTGTAAGGGATCTTGGCTAAATGGGCTTATGTTTGATGGGCCTTGAGATTCCTGGGAGAGCAGAGGTTGTGGATAAGGGGAAGAGATTGGCTCCATCTAAATCATTTCCTGGCATGTCACACCCTTCCCTGGGCTTCCGTTTCATCAACTGCATCACTATGGCATTGGACTCGACAATCTCTAAAAGAATCGCTTCCAATTTTAATATGCTATAATTCTAAATTTCTTCCCAGTAATGTAAATCCAACAACCAGGAAATTTGCTGTGAAGGAAACTCTTGGCTTTAGAATAAGGAGAATTTGCTTGGGATCAAGAATGAAATGTAAATGCTTTATTGGATATACATGTCGTGTAACTGCAAACATCAACTTTCTGATAATGAGGAAGGACAGAAGGAGTTTAGAGACATCCAATAGAATAACTAAACTACTAACACCAAAACATATGCCATGATTTCCACCATAAGTTATGATATAGATGAGTCAGTCTGGGAGAGCTGTATTTAGGATTTTAGGAGCCTCTCCCCACTTAATGACAGAGGATTCCATTTAACTACAGGGAAAAGGAAATGGCTGGTCCAGGCAGTATTTGACATCTCCAGGACCAAGATATCCAGCACATCTGAACAAAAATAGCTGCAAGGTGGGTGCACCGGCAGGACTGGGACCCAGAATGTAGCAGGGTCCTTAGGTCACAAGAGATAAAGTGGTGACACACATACACACAAGAAAACACACACTAAACAGGGCTTGTTAAGAATATAATGCCTGGAATCTGGACACCTGTGGTTTGGTGTTGGGAATGGGGGGCGGGGGGGCTCTCACTGCTGGTGCCATCAGAGGAGGGTCAAGCTGAAGAGGTCTGTGATCTAGAGTAAGGACTGATGGAGCATGGAGCTAGAAAATGGGGAACTCAAGTCACAGACTAGGACATAAGGAGAGCCGGGACACAAGGAGAGCCAGTCCAGCTGGAGGGATCGGCACAGCAGATCTGGGCTACTAGGGGAAGCTGAGAGTCAGTGACGGGACACACAGAGACAGAACAAGCTCTGGGACCAGCCTCACTGAGTCTCTGACGCGTAACAGCTTTTATGCCTGAATTGTCACAACCCACTGGGGTCGACTGGTGAGCAGCCACCGTGTACACTTGCATGAACCAGCATTGTGTGAGAGGCTCCTCTCTGCCTGTCTTATTCAGCTCCATGACGTGACACGTAGCCTCTCTACTGGCCCGTACCATGCTGCTTCTCTGCATGTTGATGTAACCCAAGTGGTAGGCTAAATATCACGGACCAAATGCCACCGCAAGAAGGTTGGTAGATTACAGCTCTTTAGCTCCTTCTGTTCTCAAGGGCAATTATTAGTTTAAGTAAGAGGTGGTGTCCTGATTTCGTTGTCATGAATACAGGGCCGTGGAAATCAAGAACACTTGCCAGGTGCGAAGGTGTTTGTCGTCATTCAATCAAAGCATACCTTTCCAGTATGAGAATAGTGTCACGAGGAGGATGAATAATGATCTTGCTAACCATACTACAACACCCAAGCCGTGACACATCAAGTGTTAGCCAAACCATTAGACTGCGCTCAGCATTGTACCAGGGACAGGGGGAGAAGTAAATACCACCCTGGCCTTCTAAGCACTAAAATGTTCATGGCAGAGGGGCTGAAACACAGCAACATGAAACCATGAGCAAACCTCATAACGATGACATGGGAAGGAACACTATGGTCATCCATACACAAAAGGTCAGAAAAAGAAAGACAACAGTGTAAAATAACAAGATAATGTGTTCTGCCTGTTGATTTCACAAAGATTAGGGAGGAAAAATGCTAGTGCCACTGGCAAGTTGACAAGAATGTAAGGAACCGAACACTTTTATATACTGTCAAGTACAACCTCTGTGGGGGACAACTGTGCACTCTGTGTCAGAATTTTTAATGTTTAGACTTTTTGACAAAGCCATACCTCACCTCAGGATTTATCCTCATAAAATAACTTGCACAGGCCAAGCACACAACTATATAGGTTCCAAGACGCTCATCCCAGTGTTTCATGAAGTAGTGAAAAATTCTAAGTAAATTAAATGGGATGTGGTAAAGGAAATGATGATATAACCCATGATGAATACTATGCAGTCATTTAAAAAAGATGATGTATTCTACCGTTATTGATGTAGAAGAATGTGTGATATGATGTTAAGTGAAAAAGTTGCTTCAATACAAAGGTGTATAGTAAAGATACTTATCTCTATGAAAATAGGATCCTATTCCCATATCTGTAAATATGCACAGGTAAAGAAATAGGTCTAGGAAGCAGTCACCAAAATGTAACCATGATTTCCTCGGGATGGCGTTAGATTTATCATTTTTAATTTTTTCTGCAGTTTTTATATAATGAACATATTTTAGTTTCACAGAAAAACAAGTCTGCAAAAAAAGTATAATAATGGTGGGCAATGTTTCAGTTACTACATATGTTAGCAACACAAAGAAATTAAGCCCAAAGAACTGTGAAGAAATTAAAGAGAACTTTTCAGTAGAGATGACCAGTATTTTTAATAGCTCCAAAATTATTTTTTAATAAGGATTCAATTTCTGTATGTATTATTCTGGCTCCCAAACTCAGTGGATTATAACCTATATCCCAGTTAAAACAAAATGTTTTCAGCCCAAAATCATTAAGGTTATAAACCCATCAAAACTTACAACTTTTAAAAGGCTCCAGGAACCCAAAAAGTAAGACAAAGAAAGATGTATAAAATCTATTTAGTTTTTTAGAAAGAGGAAACCAAATGAATACAAAAATATCAGCTCCAAAAATACCAAGAAAGCTTCAATGGAGGAAAACAGAGGAAAAAGATTTGGCATATGGATGTCAAAAATCCAGTGTCAAAGAGGTTTTGAAAACTGGTCGTGCGTCACCAATTACATATATCCAAGATAAGTGTGACAGATGCTCATTTTCAAGAGCAATGGGAAGCTTTTTAATGCCCTAAAAATCTGTTTTCCGTGACTGACTGATAATATAACTGTAGTGTGGGTTTTTTATTCTTTTGATTATTGGAAACCAAATACTGACCTAGGAAAAAGAAGGAAGAGCGATCTAGTTGTAAATGACAATTAAATCAATTCGTATCTAAGACATGTTTTATAGATAATTGTCTTTTCTTCTCACCTACAGGAAAAGCGCAAAGAAGAAATTGCAGCAATGGCCAAGCTGACAGAATCCATGAGTGAGTAGCTTCAAATTTATTATTTATTTTTGTTTTTGAATGGGAAAATGCAAAATCGCACAAAAAAGACATCCGTGTGATGAGCTAATTTGTCCTTCTCTTTCGCTCTTACGGATCTGTTTCACACATACTGCATCGTGTTGATGTTACTTTATGCGCTATTCGGAATTCGTCTTGCTTGAGGTCAAGTTCTGTGCTGAAGCTGTTACCCACAGTATGGAGCTAAAGAATAAAAATAGATTTATTTGTAACACTGCATTGGGGCTTGGGACCCATAATAATTTCAACCTTTTAGGAGGTTTAGTCAAAGTCAGCTGAAGTTTTTTCTGGGCATCTATTCCATGGGCTGGATGATCTCTAAAGAGAAGAAAGAATGATAAATCATTGTTAAACCTTTCCGGTGTAGTTTAGAAATTTCAGACAGAACTATTAAAAAATAGAGTGCTTGCAATGTAAATGGTACCTTGTAATGATTTAGGTTTTGATCATGGCATTACAGTGCTCTTAAACTAAATAAACAGGATACACAAGCATTTTTAAGAGGAAAGGGGGCCAGGCACAATGGCTCATGCCTGTAATCCCAGCACTTTGGGAGGCTGAAGCAGGTGGATCACTTCAGGTCAGGAGTTCGAGATCAGCTTGGCTAGCATGGTAAAACCCTGTCTCTATTAAAAATACAAAAATTTTGCTGGGCTTAGTGGCTCACGCCTTTAATCCCAGCTATTTGGAAGGGTGAGGCAGGAGAATCACTCAAACCCAGGAGGTGGAGGTTGCAGTGAGCCGAGATCACATCACTGCACTCTAGCCTAGACCACTGATCGAGACCCAGTCTCAAAAAATCAAACAAACAAACAAAAAAGGGACGTGGAATTCAGAGCTTCCTGCAAATGAGAAGTTCAATTGTCTATGTCAAAGTCTAAATATTAAAGACTATATGAATATGAAACAAACCATGAAGGCACATTTTTTCCTTTGAAAAACAGAAATTTCTCCTGGTGATAGATTTCATATGTAAAGATACAAGTGAGGCTTACCAACACTTCTCCATGAACACCTTATTAAATCTGGTCTGCAAAAATTAACTATTAATGTCACCCATGTTTATGCACCTTCCTCCTCAAATCATGAGACTATAATCTGTAGCATAGTAAGTGAACCTTTATTCCAAAATATTCACCCATACCAAGAAAATACAGCCTTAAAAAGTTGTTTACATTGATTTCCTTTCATTCCTGACCCCAAACCTCTGTGTCATTTTATAAAAGTCTTAAACACATGCTAATTTCACTTTGATAACTCAAAAGGACTGAGTAAATTTTTAAAAACCCTCAGCACTGACACCCCTCTCCCTGCTCTTATTTCTATATCATCTCCTGCCCTGCTCTCAGCTCTGTCCTTTTTTTCCACCTGTAGTCTTGCAAACTGAAAACGTTAAAAGAATTTACAGCTTGGTTCGAGGAACCCCAAACTGGTTATATTAGTCCATTCTTGCACTGCTATAAAGAAATAACTGAGACTGGGTAATTGATCAAGAAAAGCGGTTTCATTAGCTCCACAGTTCCACAGGCTGTACAAGAGGCATGATCCCGGCATCTAAGCAGCTTCTGGGGAGGCCCCAGGACACTTATAATCATGGCGGAGGGCAACTAGGGAACAGGCGTGTCACATGGCTAGAACAAAGGAAGAGAGAGGGCAGGTGCCACACTCTTTTAAACAACCGGATCTCTCTAGCATTTACTCACTATCGCTAGAGCAGCACTGAGGGGGAATCCACCCTGACAATCGAATCGTCTCCCACCAGGCCCCACCTCCAACATTGGGGATTACAATTCAACATGAGATTTGCATGGGGACACACAGCCAAACCACGTCACTGGTTCTCTGTAAGTGAAAGCATCCTAAAATGATGAGATGTGTTCTTCTCACACCTGGAACGAGTGTGGCCAGTGCCATCGCAAAATGGACCAGCCTGTATTGTCCAAATATGGAGTAGAACATGGACCTTATCAATGAATTCACAATCCACAGCACATGAGCAGATTTCATTCTAATCTCTAAGTCCAAATTCACCGACACAAATGACCACAGGTTCTCTGAAGGACAGGAGGATCAGTGGCTTAGAACCTAAACATCATTGTCCGTGAACTGAGTCTCAAGTGTCTGGGTGGATTAAATCAGACGCTGTTGCTCATGAGTTATGATGCTAACAGCTTTCTCAAGGCTTCTTTTAGAAATTGATAATCTAGTTCAGTGAATATTATTTTTTAACTCACCTAGCTGAATTGTAAGGGTACTGGACTGATTAATATTTCTGATAAAGGTATTTTAATTTTTCTTTCTATATTGGTTCCAGATACATTTAAATAAGAGCTCTTCACCTGACTACCAATAGATTTATTAGTTTTAAGTTTCAGGTTTGCCTGGACAATATTTCTAATGATTTTGGTGTGTGAATCAGCTGTTTTAAAAGAATTATATCAAAATTGAATTCTAAAACCTTGGGTAGATGACGGGGAATAGCCATTCTTCCAGTGTGCTCTGTTGTTATGAAAAAGATCACATAGATATTTTCAATGCATAAGGAAATTTAAAAGTCGAGAACAGACCTTAGAATCACGTCCAATGTACCAGTTTATTGGTCCTTACGAAGATCCAGAACATTATAAAAGATATAAGATGTGGGGCAATTTCTTTAGATGCTACAAAATGCTAATCATGTGGTCAACATACCAGACATTTCATTTAAATTAAACTCATGACTAATTAAATATACCACACACTTATTTTACATAGAAATCTACAATGAAATACATAATTAGGTAAGGAGATTCTATCAGTAGGCTGAGCAAAGAATTAACATATAATTACCACACAATAAAATTGATGGGAACATAAACCATGGCCACACTCTGGAAAAAGAAAAAACACAGACAGAACCATTAATACCCAAAACACAATGCTCCGAATGGGTTTCTAGAGCCAATAAACACTTTGCTTGTTAAACTGCCAAGCAAAAACCATCTGGTTACTAGAACATCTCTATGTTTAACTAGAACTGGATAGAGATTCTTCTCCCATCACCCTAGGTGTCCACATGCTAGCAAATGGCTGGCCACATCAATGGCTAAGCAAATACCATAATGGGAAAGGAATGTCTTCTTCTAGAGCAGTAAGGAGGTGCATTTCTTTCCGCTACGTGCCATACATCAACCTTCTCCAAAAAGTCAACTTCCATCATTTTTTAAGGGCAAGCAAGAGAGAGATTTTAAATGTTTGATCAACATTAATAAATGTTAAATGTTTGATTAAAAGCAGCTTTATTTTTTGAGGACTTTGCTGTGAACAAAATGAAAGTAACTTTAATAAATAAAAAATAATACTTTAAAATATTTTAGGTCACATTATTGAAATGAGGACAGGCATGATAAGGATCAGGAAAAAAATGGAGAAAGGAAGAAAAGTAAATGTGGAAGAAAAGATAGAGAAACAACAAAAACACCAAAGAAATATAGAGAAAAGATAGGAATGGTATATGAGGGAAGCTCAAGAGAAGGGGGCATTAAGGGGGACAGACAGAATTACAAGGAGCAAAAACAAGACAGGTAGGCAAAGAGGGAGAGGAGGAGGGAGGAAAAGCTTTTTTTTTTTTTTTTTTTTAAATTAAAGATGGAATCTTGTTCTGTTGCCCAGGCTGGAGTGCAGCGGCACAATCTCAGCTTGCTGCAACCTCCGCCTCCCAAGTTCAAGCGACTCTCCTGCCTCCGCCTCCCAGGTAGCTGGGATACAGGTGTGCATGTGCACCACCACACCTGGCTGATTTTGATATTTTTAGTAGAGACAGGGTTTCACCATGTCAGCCAGGCTGGTCTCAATTTCCTGACCTCGTAATCCACCCACCTCGGCCCCCCAAAGTGCTGGGATTACGTAAGCCACCGTGCCCAGCCAGGAGAGCTTTTAACAGAGAGAGGTTCCATGGGATCTAAAAATTAGCAAACTACATGTGCCAGTTCACAGCCCGTGAACTTTCAAGTTTCCAAAGGCTGGCAAATTTCTAACACTACTCTTTGAAATGTTAATCTCTGTTTGCATCTTCACAACAAACATTTTCATATTTAGACTACCAGAAGCCCTGTTCCAAATGGGGCAACCAGAAGCTAATGCTGGAGGGTAAGGGTTAGGGTTAGGGTTAGGGTTAGGGTTAGAATTAGGGTTAGGGTTAGGGTTAGGGTGACTCTCAGCTTGCCCACTGGTAAGCAGCACTTTACCACTCCACCCACTGACTGAAATGAAACTGAAAGCCTGACTCTAGTGGAGGCTCCCAATGTTGTCTATAAACAGGCATACAGTGACCCAAAACCATGCCATCATCAGAGGTGACACAGCTTAGTAGACCCTGTCCTGACCTCTCAGATGGTGACAAATTAGAGATGTCCAGAGGCAGGCAAATAGCCCAGGAACGCTGAATCACAGTCTCCATGGAATACTTTGCAGGCTGTTCGTACATAAATTTCCAAAGGTTATTTTCTTCATGGTCATTACCTGCTGACACATCACTGCCCTCCAACCTTAGAGGTCCTGGGAATGTATCAAATACAGCACAGGAGTCTTGCTGCATGGTTTCATTAATAATTGGAATTGTAATCAGATATCTAGTCTTGGGCGCGGTGTTGGAATTGCAAGTGTTGGACAGGCAGGGAACTTGGCCCTGATGTCTTCTCTCAGCTGCAGGATCCCTTCCCTAGAACCCACCCCCACTCCCGCCCCAAGGGTTCTGCTGCAAGCCAGAGCCACACTTCTGTCCCGTTCTCCACATCAATTGCGTGTCTGCGGTGCATTGCTGCATCAGTAGGTGGGGGCCACCTGAGCTACCTGTGGCTCTCCTGCGTCTTGGCAGAAGGAGCTGGCTTCCTCTCTCTTGCTTTCCGTCTCCATTCTGCCAGCCTCTCTGGGGCATGCCCACTCCTCGCTTTTCCTTTGCAGCCAGAGCATCCCTAGCTGTTGTCCTCATGAGCCACTCTACTCTGGCCATCCCTTTCCTGCATGGTCCTCCTTGAAATCACCACCATAACACATCCACATTGAGAAGAGAAGAGGTACTCAGCATCATTTCCAAACAAATAACAGAGCAGCAGCTTTATTCTGAGTAGCTTCCGGGGCTGAATCTTTATCCAGCCAGAAAGAGGCAAATATACCATGTTTTATTTTTCAGCAAAGAGCCAAGGACCTGCTCTGTGAGGGGTTCAGAGGTCTTGGCTGTCTGCTTTGATAATAGAGGGAATTCCTCCTAGGACTAAAGAAATAGCTCAAATTGAGTACAGATTTGAAATGTTCTTGTGTCAGATGAAATGAAGACAGAGAACCAAATACAATCACCACACACTAAATTAGCTCAGTTAAAGCAGAGTGGTTTCTAATCACTTATTCCCTTTTTACGGGGTGGTTATTATAACTCTGGCATTGTGTTAATGCATAGAAAGACAAAAAGACAGGGCTCCTGCCTGCACCAGGTGCCACATTTGGGGGCAAAGGAGGCAGGAGAGTAACAGCTATGGCACGTGGCATGTGCTCTTGCGGAGGCAGCCTGTAAGTCACTGCAGCGTGCAGGTGCAGGCTGCGAGGCTTTCCATTTACAAACCCTCATGTGCTCCGGCATCAAAAAGTCACCCAAAGGGTGATCAGGGTTCCACCAGGCAGCCAGTGGGACTGTAAGTGCCAGAATGCCATGGGGGAGGATGGAGGTGGGGGAAGAGCATAGCACTGATAGCAGATGGCAGATAGGAGGGGTCAGATCATAAAAGGGCCTGTGTGTCTCTTGGGTTTTTCCTATGGGTAATGGGACAGTGCCTAAGGTTTCAAAGAAGATCGGCATTTTGGAAGGAATCCACTAAGGCATCATGGCGTGGATTGCAGGTTGGGCACACTTGGACGAAAGAATCCAGGAGCTGGCACACCACATGAGCTGGGAGGTTCTGGGGGCCTAGACAAGAGTGGATCTGAAATGAATTAAAGGTTTATGCTGCAGTGAGATGTGGTGGAGGACAAGGAAGGACGTTGAGCTTAGGGGAGAGGCTTGGCAAAGCTTTCGAGAGACCCCATGCCTGGAAATGCACATGGTAGAAGGAGTCATTTGACGACATGATACAATTGGTTCAAATGCAAATATATTGAGTTTAGGGTTTTACAGTGGTAGGCACAGGCTTCAGTTGTTTGGAGTTATTTTTGGTCCACAGTCAGTGTGCCCTTTGGGAAAGAATCTCCTCCTGTCTAGGATACAAATGGGGCAGGTGTGTGTATATCAGCAGCATGAGGCCAAGTCATGTTGCAATAACAAAAACATCTCTGTAGCTTAACATACATGCACACACACATTTATTCCTCCCTCATGCCACTGGTCATGCCATGCCTCCCTCATGCTGTCCACACTGGTCAGCCATGAACTGTGCATGCTAGGGTCACCCTGGGACCCCCACAGTCTCAGAGGCTCCATCTCCACCTGCATTTTCACATCCATGGCCATGGTGGAGAAAAGCGCATGGCATATTGACACTGCATCTTAAAATTCCATCCAGAAGTGACACATGACACATGTCACTTTCACTCTGATTGCATCAGCCAAAGCAAGTCAATAACCTTGCCTAACTTCCAAGATGGAGGGGCCACAATTCCACTCTGTGCTTGGAAGGAGGATGTATGCTCACCAGAGGACAGAGGGGCTAAACTGCGTTGCTGGAAATGCCAAGAAGTCAGCCAGGCAAGGTGGCTGATGCCTGTAATCCCAGCACTTTGGGAGGCCGAAGCAGGTGGGTCACCTGAGGTCAAGAGTTTGAGACCAGCCTGGCCAACATGGTGAAACCCTTCCTCCACTAAAAATACAAAAATAAGCTGGATGTGTTGGCGGCATATGCCTATAATCCCAGCTACCCAGGAGGTTGAGGTAGGAAAATTGCTTGAACCTGGGAGGCAGAGGCTGCAGTGAGCCAAGATCACGCCATTGCACTCCAGCCTGGGCAACAAGAGTGAAACTCCATCTCCAAATTTTAAAAAAATTCCGAGAAGCCAGATTGGGGGACAGAGAGATAATGGCTGGGGACCACCACTACCTCTAGGTCAGGGGGACAGAAAGGGGTGACAGAATTGGATGTGTAGCCTACCTGTCTGACGGAAGTTCGAGCCATGCAGGAGATGTGGTCACTGCCAGAGGCTCCTCTACAGGCCAAGAAGAAGGAGAGAAATAACTTGGTTCTCCCTTCCCACTGACCTGCAGTGGGGCCCTGACTGGCTAAGCCCATCTGGGTATCAGCTGACAGAGCCCCCATGACTGCCCACTGCCCCCTCCCAGATACAGAGCTGAGCACGTTAAGGGTGAGGCAGGGACCTGAGGGCAGACAGGCCAGGGTGGGCCTGGGGAAAACCTGAGTAGACCATCAGAGAGCAGATGACTGCCGCATGGCTCCAGAGCCACCTTCCTACAAAGACAAGCCTGGATCCCAGCAACCAAGACAAAGAGCCCAGGAAAGCAGGTGTCAGAACTATAGATGGGAGCCCATTCATCTGGAGGTCCCGGGGTCCCTGATAATGGGAGAATCCTGTAGATTCTGTAGCTCCTGTAGCTGGGCTGGGAGTTAAGGGCCTAGGAGGACATTGTGTCATCTCACATGGAGCAGAGCTGTTCAACGTATATGGCCTCTACAGTGCTGAATGACACTTTATCTCTCAGGGACAAAGCTACTCCAGGCCCACCAGATGGTGCTTTTTAAAACACACTTTCTCCCTAACAGTGAAATTTAGGACCTTTAAATACTAAGATCCCTATCTCAGGCTCACACTTACACGGGTAGTTATAGCATCATCTCAAAAGTAACTTGACATAAACTCATTACTCTTGACAGCTCAGTTCCTGCCATCACATACTTTCAAACATGGCTGTGATGCAGTTCATTTCTGATTATTGTCTAATGAGCTCTGCACTGGCAGTCACCCAGGAAAACACTGCTATGCCCCTTCCAGAGGCAATGTTTCCTTTATAAAGGAGGTTTGGGTTTTCTTGAAGCCTTCTTAAGCTGTCCCCCTCAGCTGTCTATCATTGTGCCTTCTACTGTCCCTGCACGATGGCATTTACTTCTCTCTCCTGCCTTTCCTGTCTCCAAAGCCTCCCCTCTCGTTTGCCTTCCTCTTCCTTGGTGGGCAGGTATCACTATGGCTGCCCAGTCTCTCTCCCCAAGACCGCCTTCTGACTATTCCTCACTTACCTGCCTTGTGCATTCCCCAGCCTCCTTTGCCTTGGGACCGCGGACCCCTCCTGAAGGTGAGCTGAGCTAGGTGAGCTACAGGACTGGAGGCAGGTGCAGGTTTTGAGTTGCTGGCACAGGTACTAACAGAAGCAGCCATTCCCTTACCAAGCGCTTCTGCCATGTGCTTCTGGGAACAGGTCCTGAAGGCCGACCTAGAGGCGGGTTCTCATGCTCTTCCATTGCTAAATGCTGGCCTCTTCCAGGCTGGTCTCAAACTCTTTGTTGTTGTTCATTCCTGGGTTACCTGCAGTACCAGGGGAGAGAGGGGCTGGCTAGGAGCCACAGCAGAAGTTTCGTTTATGCTGCTTTGTCACATTAGTGCAGTCCCTGCACAATGTATCATCTCAGTCCCACCATTAGACAGAAAGCATCCTTTGATTGAAAGCAAAAGCAAGCCAGAAGACTCCTCTCTCTGTGCTCCTCTGAAAAGCTGGTATTTTTTCACTGTGAGACACATGTTTGTCCTTACTGGAAAACACCTTTTAAATTCAAGGATAATTGCTTCCTGGTTGAGATTACAGGCATGTTCAGTTGGAATCAAAGACCCTACCTACCTCTGAGGCTGACAGGGCTGAAAGGGACTATGAAGCCTGAGCCATGTCTCCATGCAGCAGGGGCTTCCCGTTCTGCCTGCTCACCCTCCTCCCTTCCACATCCCTCAGGGTGGGACTTCCTTGATCCTGTGGTTTTATTTGCTGCCTCCTGTGCTCCCTGCCCAGGACCTTCCTCTTAGCAGCCATTTCCAAGTAAGAATGCAATTCCCTCCCTTGCCATCTCCAGAACAAGCATGTGGCTTAAAGCATTTAACTGGTACAAACATGCAGGGTATGCAAAACAGCAAAATAAGTGTGCAGATTTTAGAATCATCACACGTGACATTCCTGTAAGTTGTTGCTGGTCTTTGTGCAGATGGAAATGGGGCTAGAACTGTTCTCTCAAATTCATCTCCTTTCCTTCTGCTGTCTTGGAGATCACATTGACCCTCACCTTCTGATGAATGTCCCTGACTTGGTTGGTAAGAAACTCACCTCTCTGATGCCCACACCTGCTTTCTTGCCCTGGGAAGAAATGAACTGGGCTTTCTCAACTTGGCCACCATGGAGATTAGGCAGCTGTGTAATTCTTGATGGGAATTGTAGGGTGATCAACTTGACCTCAGCCCACTAGAAGCCAGTGGCACCCTCCCTCTAGGTATGACAACACGGTGACTTCACACATGGCTAAATTTTCCCTGGGGGGCAAAGTCAACCCCAGGCGAGAGGCTGAAAATCAATGCTCTAGATGAAACTAGGAAGAAAGAGGAAGGCCAGGCAGACCCAGGCATTTATTCTTCTGTAGTAATGGTGGGATTTGCTATCCACCCTGCGGGCAGGTATCGCTATGGCTGCGCAGTCTCTCTCCCCAAGACTGCCTTCTGACAATTCTCCACTTCCCCTCCTTGCTCATTCCGCAGCCTCCTTTGCCTTGGGACCGTGGGCCCCTTCTGCAGGGGAGCTGAGCTAGATGAGGTACGGGACTGGCAGCAGGTGCAGGTTTTGAGTTGCCAGCACAGGTACTAACAGAAGCAGCTGCTTACCAAGCGCCAGGCCTGCGGTCTTCAGGCTGCAGCCTCCCACCTTCCACTTGCCTAACACTGGGATGATCAACCTGAACCACGCCTGGAAGCTACCAGGAGTCTGTCTGGTCAGCCACCTGACTATGGCGACAACTCAGACATGAGAATTTCTATTTTATTGATGATCTGACTGAGGCTCAGAAAGATGCACTGATTTTTCCATTGTGATGGTGTTCCAGGGGAGAGTTGGAAATACCATTGCCTTGGGGACTGACAGACACAGCAGAGCAGGAAAGCAGGCGGGTGGAGGAGGTGGGGACCCTGGTTCTGAGCAGAGCTGGCCATTTTCTCCTAAAACATGGAATGAGAGTACCATTCTTTTCACAACAGCAGGTTTTAGGGCCCGCCCAATGACTTCCTCAAAAAATTGTTCTCACTCACTCATTTTGCCTTTCTAAGTTATTGGTAATGGAAAGCCTGGCTCTGGGGCAGCCCAGGACCATCTTCACTTGGTTCCATGTGCCCCCACCTCCATGGAGCGCTTCACTCCAGTGTCTTCCTCTCTCGCATGGGATCACAGGGACTTTGGCCTCCCTCATTTGCCGCTCCTCTTACAGAAAGTAATCACAGGCAAAGCAGCTGTTCACACCATGAGTCACTGCACCACCAGCCCAGCCTGGTAACTGAGACACAGAGGCCTGAGCCTGGAGGCCACCACCATCACTAGGGCCACAAGCTCCACACACCTCTGTCTCTGTCTCCATCCCGACCCCAGCCCCCGTCCCCACGCACCCAGCAGCGGGCTGTGCTCCCAGCCCCTTCCAAGCCAATGGGTGCCAAGGTGACACCCAGGAGTCCCAGCCAAACCCAAGTGCAGAACCACTTCGCCAAAGCTGGAGCCCCGCAGCTCCCAAAGGGAACACGAAATGCACCCAGCCCCTACTTGCCTTTGCTCCAGCCCAAAGTGGAAAAGTAAACAAACACATTTTTAAACTCTCTTGCCTCACACTTCCTCCGCTTGCCTTCCCCGCCTCCCACCAACTGCCACCCCATCTCACTGTGTCTCACTGTCCCTCCCGCCCTCCTCCCACGAGCTGCCACCTGGCTCCGAGAGCCCGCTCCTCCCTCCCACCACCTCCCACCCCCTGCTCAGGCTCCATCTTCCACCTCCCACCACTCCCACTTCTGCCCTTCCTCCCATCAACCTCTGGTAACAACAGGTTCTATCCAGGCAAGGTAAAGGGCAACAGGAGAGAAAGTCTCCCCTAGGATGGCACAGGCCCCAGGTCAGGCTGCGTGGCTGGACTTTGGGGTGCCAGGCTTTCTCTGCACCCTCAGAGAGCAAAGAGAGGGTACTTGCAAACAAATGACGATTTGGAAGAGATGCCCAGATGTGTAGCCAAGAGAAAGGCTGAAGGGTGCAGGGTAGATGGCCAACTCAGCAGGGAAGCGTGGCCAGTCCACAGCAGAAGAAAAGGCAGTGTGTTTAGGAAGAACCGAGCCTCAGCTCTGGAGACTGAGTGAGCAGATGGTCAGAAGGAGCAGCAGAACATTGAATTTTAAAGGCTTGAACTCTGCAGAGCACAGCTACGAGGGTGGGAAGGAGAGCCTACCATGCAGAGCCATGGGCCCCTCCCAGACCAGGACTGATGCAAACACCTGCTTGGAGGAATTCACTTTTCACCTCATGCAGCCCTCTGTGCTTCATGTGACTTTGTCACTAAAGGGGAACTGATCTCTCCAGGGACTTTTCATCAAGCAACCATCACCCCCAGCTCCCAGGCTTGCCCTTTTCCCTGGTGACAGGTGTGTGAGCTAGGACAGCCCACAGGTTCCCTGAATTCAGCTGGGGAAGGGAAGTAGGCCGGGGAAGCACCCTGGCTTCCAGTGCTGGGGGGAGTTAAACTCAGGTGAAGGTGGATGGCACCAGCTGGGAGAAAGCCACCTCCTAGATGGCTTCCCAGAGAGGAAAAAGCCAAGGCGGATGTTAAATGGTAAAAACATCAGCACCTCCACCCCGGTGTGCTTTCCTGATTCCATGTAATCTTTATCACAAGACATGACATTTCAGGCTCAAGGGAATTGGGGGTGGGGGATATCTACATGTTTAAATATTGACTCAGAATTTCTCTGCAGCCCAGAATTGCATTCATAAAGGTTTCTCCACAATTAGTAAAACATCCCTGCCATCCACAGAGGGTGTACTCCTTATCAGGTGAGGTACCTCAGTGTGGCCTTAAGAGACAGATGGAGCTGATCTAGCTGAGGCCCATCAATCTCCTAGCTGTGAGGCTGCAGGTAACTCACTTAAACACTCTGCTCCCAGTTTCTGCCACTGATTACCAACTCCCCACCTGGGTTTTGATAATATACGCAAAGCTAATGGGTGTCTGTACACGTGTGCTAATATGTGTGTGGGTGTGTATGTGTGTGTGTGTATGTATAACTGCATTTGAATATGTACCTGTGTATATAAACTAGTAGGTACATTGAAAGCTGAGAAAGACAGTATATTTATATAAATTGAAAGCTAATATACAATGCATATAAAACATGTAGCATAGCAGCTGTTCCATTTCAGGCACTCAAAACAAAAACAGAGGTGAAAATGACAAATTATCATTATTCTCCAGACCTGATTTTACTTACTGTTCTCAATCTCATTTTAAGAATATTCATATTGTTGAGCTTTGTCACCTTGTACTCTATTCAAACCTCTTAAAGACTCAGGGGGTTCAAAGAAAACCCCAAGGGTTATGGTGTCACGCTATGATTTTATAAGTCTTCATTAGGTACTAAAAAATTCTTGCTGACCGATTTCTGCTACTTATGAGATTTGCATATGTGGTGGTTGTTACCTGCAGTATGTTTATTCTGACAAGTAACACTGCATCTAACACTTGGAATCTCATTGTGGCCAGAGTTAACCTGTGGGTTTTATTGCTAAATACCAGTGATCTTTTCTGCTCAATATGCAAATGTCTCCCTCCTGGTACCATATACTCCCCTTGGACAGATGGGGATATTGGGGGTGATTGCTTCCTGGACTCACACGGTCCAGCTCATGGAATTCAGGAGATAAAGCACACTTTTGACTTCCTGAAGTCAAATCCAAACTAAATATCATTCCCTGCTTAGTTGCTCGGGATATTTTTCTCAGTAGAGATTTATTTAATGCAGATTATAGCTCTCATCCTTAGAACTGTCCAGTTAAACCCAGAGGCCGCCGTGCCCTGACTCGTCAATAATCCCCTTCCCAAAATTATTTTCTCCTGAGAGTCGCTGGGTCCCCACATCCCAGGGACAGCCTTTGCAGCCCCTTTTTCCACCACGTGTTCTGAACAAGAACACTCTCAGTAAGGCATGGAGAGGATGAAACAAGCCGGGATTTAAGAAAAAAAATCCAGGCTACTCTCTGCCTGTGTGTGGTCCCCACCCTCTTTCCTTGGCTTTAAGAAAATGGAAGGGTTCAGACCCATCTCTAACCTCTCCCACGCCTCGAGGTTCCTCATTATTTTCTTTTGTCAGATTTGGAAATGTTACTGTATGGCCATCAAGGAAGAAAGAAATACTTTCTTCGAGTACATCGAGAGTTGTATTCATCAAAATTATTTTACATGATTTTCCTTGCATTCTCTTTTTTAAAAATCTGATTTTTTTAATAAATCAGAAATAACCAAATAGTCACTAGGTATTTATCAGTTGGCACCATGGGGGAGGAGGAAGGAGGTAAGTCACAAAACAGGAGCCATACCCCTAAGTCTGACATAAAAAGTTAAACACTACTTTGAACAAGACTTAATTATCGTAAGGAAATAGATGATAAGATTCCAAGTGAGAGAGACACACCTGCAGATTCCACTTTTTTACTTTTTTAAGCCAAGACACAGCATCAAGTGAAGTTCAGCCCACAATGCCTCACTTCCTGGAGGAACCCCAACATTATCCTATAATTTTAGCTCCCAGTTTTAGCTCCAGTTTCCATATTGCAAAAACAACATGATCATTAAAGGGATAAACTTGAAGGTGCTTGTAAAACAAAAAAATTAACTATTTCCACATTTCTATACTTGATTATTATTGACCCCAGGGTACCTCAACACTGAAGCTAAAATTTAGAAAAAAGGACATTCTTTCTTGGGGGATTCAGGGAGATTTGGGGAAAGCCAGGCCTTAGAGAATGCCCAGACTTAATAAGAGAGAAGGTGTCACAGTGCTGCAAGTTAAGGGTGCAGTGGGGAAGGGGATAGGTGGTAATATGGTTTGGCTGTGTCCCCACCTAAATCTCATCTTAAATTGTAGCTCCCTGGGACCCAGAGGGAGGTAATTGAATCATAGGGGCGGTTTCTCCCATACTGTTCTTGTGATAGTGAATAAGTCTCACAAAATCTGATGATTTCATCGGGGTTTCCCCTTTGCTTGGCTCTCATTCTCCCTGCCTCCATGTAGGACATGCCTTTGTTCTTCTCTCGCCTTCTGCCACGATTGTGGGGTCTCCCCAGCCACATGGAACTGTGAGTCCATTAAACCTCTTTTTCTATATAAATTACCCAGTCTCAGGTATGTCGTTATCGGCAATGTGAAAACAGACTGATACAGTGGCCATTCATTTAGGAGAAAAAATAGAGGCAAGAGAGCACAACATATGTTTGGAGAACAGTGATCGGAACATACTCACTGAAGCTGGACACTTCAAGTAAGATGATAATAAAAAAATGTTTAGAAATGACAGACTGGGTCAGATCAAATAAAGCATTGAGTGTTAGACAAGGAGTTTGTATGTATGAGATGTTTCCCAGTTATCCATAGAATGGTATTTTCTGAAGTATTCCTAGAGGCTTTAGTCTCATGATAGCCTCAGAATAAATTTTCTTAAAGCAGGCTTGAAGAAGGGTATTGATGATTCAATAATTTTAGGAAGTTCTTAGCCCTCATCTTGAGATTCTCAATGAATTATATTTAATATAATAAATGTTTCAAAATGTCCTACAGTAAAGAAATCTGCTTAACTACTGTACTATATTTTTAAGTTGGCCTCCACGATCCACATCCTAATTCCTGGAACCTTTAAATGTTTTACCTTATATGGTCAAAAAGTCTCAGCAAATGAAAATACAGATCTTGACTTGGAGAGAATATCCTGCATTATCCAGGTGGCCCCTAAATACAATCACATGTATCCTTGTAAGACGGAAGCAGAGAGAGATTTGACCACACACAGGGAAGGAGGTGACATGCAGACAGAACAGAGACTTAAAGACGCCAGCTTTGAAGACAGGGGAATAAACTCATGAAGCCAAGGATGGCCAGCAGCCACTAGGATTTGGAAGAGGCCAGAAAGAACCTCCCTGTATTAGGGAGAATCCTTAGAAAGCGTCCTCCCCATTCTCACACTGCTATAAAGATACTACCTGAAACTGGGTAATTTGTCAAGAAAAGAGGTTTAATTGACTCACAGGCGTAATAGGAGGCATGGCTAGGAGGCCTCAGGAAACTTAGATGGAAGGCAAAGGAGAGGCATGTACATCTTACATGGCAACAGGAGAGAAGGCGTGCTTAGGAAAACCTGTCAGTTATAAAACCATCAGATCTTGTGAGAACTCACTCACTATCACAAGAACAGCATGGGGGAAAATGTCCCCATGATCCAGCCACCTCCCACCAGGACCCTTCTACCACACGTGGGGATTACAATTCCAGATGAGATCGGAGTAAGGACACAGAGCAAAACTGTATTATTCCCCTACGTCCCTGGGAGGGAACTTGGCCGTCTCTATACCTGGAGTTCAGACTTTTCATCTACAGAACAGTGAGAACAAATGTATATAGTTTTAAACCACCCAGTTTTTGGTCATTTCTGACAGGAGTTGGACACGAGGAAAGAGGTTGGTTGAATGACAGTTTTACTTCGGAATGACGTTTGTCTGACAGTCGTATCATCATAAAAATTGTAAAGGTGTTAAATATGACATTAAGAAGAGAAAGGACTTGGCCTGTAGGAGTTCCCATGACTTCTCAAATTTGAATTTTGAATGGTCCTGACACAGGTTGACTCTACATTAACCGGACCGAAATTATGCATTTTCCCTTTTTAAAAATGCCTTTGTCTCCTTTCCCCCCAGCTCCATGGAGCTATCATAGACAAATAAAATTGTATATATTTACAATGTGATATTTGAATATATGTACACATTGTGAAATGATTCAGTCAAGCCAGCTAGCATATCCATCTCAAAAAGATCTCTTTTTTGTGGTGATAATATTTAAGATCTACTTTCTAGAAATTTTTAAGTATAGATGAAGCAATTGTGGTAGATTTGTACTAGATCTAACTGTAGTAGATCTAATTCTGTATATCTAGCCACTTCAAGTATACAATGCATAATTATAACCGTAGTTACCATACTATATGGTAAGCATCCAGAACTTACTTCTGCTGTCTTGCCAAAACTTTGTGTTCTTTCACCAACATCTCCCACCCCTTAGCCTCTGAGAACCACCATTCTAGCTACTCTCTGCTTCTATGGTATATTAGTCCATTTTTACATTTTTACTACCTGAGACTGGATCATTTATAAAGGAAAGAGATTTAATTGACTCACTATTCCATGTGGCTGGGGAGGCCTCAGGAAACTTAGAATCCTGGTGAAAGGGGAAGCAGGCACCTCATTCACATGGCGGCAGGAGAGAAAGAGCGAGAGTGTGTAGGAGGAAGTGTCAAACACATAAAACCATCAGATCTCAGGATAACCACTAACTGTCAGAAGAACAGCATGGGGGAAGCTGATCCAATCACCTCTCACTGGGTTCCTTTCTTGACATGTGGGGATTATGGAGATTACACTTTGAGATGAGATTTGGGTGGGGACACAAAGCCAAACCACATCATATGAGTTGGGCTTTTTTAGATTCCACATGTAAGTGAGATCACACAGTATTTGTCTTTCTGTACCTGGTTTATTTCACTTAACATCATGTGCTCCAGGTTCATCCATGTTGTTGCAAGTGATAGAATTTCCTTTTTTCCAACTCCTATGTTTATTGCAGCATTTTTCTGGAGCCTCAGGTGTGCATAGAGCCTAAGTCTGAGAATGCTGGCCTGGCATTGAGGTGGGCTTGGAGGCTGGGTCGGCAGGTGCCAGACTGCAGACTGAGGCTGGGGGGCCTGCCTGGCATCTCTCTCCATGTTGTGCTGCCCAGGTTTAGGGGAGGATGACACAGGTAATGTGAATCTGTCCCTCTCTCTTCAACGTGTCCTTTCTTATTTCTGTGCTACCCACTGGCACTGTAGTCTCTTGCCTGGCTTCCTTAGCTCTTGTGAAGATATTTTCATGCATGAAAAGTTGTTCAAAGTGATGTTTCTATGAAGGAACAAGCACTGAAAAGTCTTATTCCATCACCTGCTGACATCGCTCTCAAGTGCCTCTTTTTGGTGTCAATTCCACTGAAACATTCTATGCTGTCGTATAAGACCCATTCTAAATGTTTATTAAAAGTGGTTTAACCCTATGGCTTCTAGACAGAGCCCCTTTTTCTCAGTGAACCCAAAACCAATAGTGGGTTTTACATCCTTACAAAAGACAATCAAAATCGAATCCATAGAGTTTAGAGGTCTGTGAGAAATTCCCACTTATTGTCTACGTGAGCTGGCTCCAGCAAAGCCATAGACCCCAACATCTAACACAAAGAAGGGCATTTTCTCTTGTCAAGCATCCTGTCGGCAAAAGAATGCCTCTCGATGCTGAGGAGGAAAAGAGAAGGTGTTTCTTTTGACAGATAATTTCCTGCATAAAACAATAGCCCATACCCATTCAGAGGCTTCCGGAGCAGAGAGCTGAGTGGGTTTTCAGGAACGGCTCCCAACTTGCAGGAGCCCAGAGCTGGTCCTAGGATACTGGCTGATATGTGGTGTTGGGAGAAAAATGAAACCAGGCACTTGGGCACGGCCCTGGCAGCACCCCACCTTCCCCATCCATGAGGAATGGGTGCCTATCAGATGAGACTAGGCATGTTCAGGGTGGTATGGCCATAGACAATAGATGCCCATCAATCCATGACCCACTCTTCATTGTGAAATGGTGTCTGGAAGCCACTCGCCAGCTCCTAGCACGACAAGGGACCTGTCATCCTCCACACACAGCCAAGCTGTTATTACATCTGTCTCTCCAAACAGCAACTTCTGGGAAGCTGGCTCACCTGAGAACAGTAGCCTCAAGTTGCAGTTCAGTTCAACCTGGCTCACCTAAAGCAGTGTGAGAAATACGTATTTTAACAAACAGGTGTGACAGCTCCTCTATGTTGATTGTCCTCCTCTGGTGGAATCTTCACATTGACTCAGATAGCCAATCATGTCTCTGGTTGGTTATGACTAATGCCTGCTAAAGAAATCTTAAAATAATACAACTGTTAGACTATGTACTTCTAATCCAATACCATTACAGAAAAACTATCATTCAACATTTACTAGGATTTGCTGTGTGTCTGCCATTTTTTTCTGGATAAAATAAAGGATATAGATGCTATTTACAGAGTAGAATTTACTATTTGATTAACCAGATCCAGTTGACTAGAATCTTCCTGTAACCATATATAATACATTTAGGAAAAATGAGAAAATTATAAAGAAATAAAGTACCCTAACACAGTTAGCATAAGTATGCGCTAAGTGGATGACTGATAACAAAGATTTCATTTAAAAATAATTACCTCCTGGAATGCATGGATACAGGGAGGGGAGCAATACACGCTGGGGCCTGTTGTGGGGGGCGGAGGAGGGAGAACATCAGAATAAATAGCTAATGCATGTGGGGCTTAATACCTAGGTGATGGCTTGACAGGTGCAGCAAACCACCATGGCACACTTCACCTACGTAACAGACTTGCATGTCCTGCACGTGTAACCCAGGACGTAAAATTAAATTTTAAAATATTAAGAAATAAAAAATTGCCTTCTGGAGGAGAGAGTGGCTAAGTGGGTACAGGATTTCCTTTTGGGTTGATAAAAAGTTTGGGAACTAGGTGGAGGTGGTGTTTATGCAGCGTTGTGCAACCATGTAGTTAAGGTTCACTTTAAATTAAAATGATCACGTTTTTGTTATGTGAAATTCACCTCAATAAAAAAATTATTTTCCATATTATGTGCTGGTATACTGGGGTCAGAACAATTTTAGTCACACCTTCACAAAAACATGCAACAGTGGTTGTGGTGATATTTGCAAGAGGAGACATGGCAAGAATGAGCATCATTAATGGAAAATAAGTATCTGTCACACCCTCCTGAGACAGGAAAACCAGCTAAAACATTTTTAAGATTTTCAACAAGAAAAAATATTGAACACAGCAGGTTATTTTCTACTTAAGACGTTGTTAACAAGAAAATCCAACTACCCAAATAAGGCACATCCTTGAAGGGCTAGCAACATATACTTCCTTCATGGTTTTTGGTCAGTGCATCTCCTAAGTTCTTACATCCTAAGCTCTTCAGAAAAGCAAATAAAATACTAATAAGCTTTCAAAAAAAACCAAATTATTTGAATATATGGATTTGCCAAAGTGATAAGGAGTAAGAAAAAGGTTAATAACCTCGACATGGCACTTTCTTGAGTTCTGTGAGTCATTCTAGTAAATTATGGAACCTGAATGGGTCATGGGAACCCCAGAATTTGTAGCTGAAAATTTGATCCGAACATAGGTCAGAAGTGAGGGTAGTCTAGGACCCCCAATGTGCAGTTGGCATCTGAAGCAGTGTCACGTAGATGCAGTGCCAAGTGGCAGACACACTGCAAATCCAGAGTAAATCCATGGCCTCTGGGACCTGTGAAGTCTAACTCCAGTTGGTTAGTATCAGAATTGAATTGCAGCACACCCAGTTAGAGCAGGAACATGTGCATACAACGGATCAACCTGAAACAATTAAAGGGATCCAAAAACAGTTTTAAAGAGTTTGTTCAAGCAAAAAGCTGAGAATAGCCACCTGGAAAACACAGACTCCACATAAATGGGTCAGTGCTTCAAAGTTAAAAGTTAAGGTCTTGCTTATAGAAGAAGAAAACAAAGAAATTTAATAGGATTACATTTACATTTATTGTGAGTTACAAGTGTGATTAGTTGCAGTTTGTTTTCTTTTCTACACAGCTTTTTATTTCCTTTCCAGTTTAAATGAATGAACCAGGCACAGTGGTTCACACCTGTAATCCCAACACTTTGGGAGACCGAGGCAGGTGGATCACCTGAGGTCGAGAGTTTGAGACCAGCTGGCCAACATGGCGAAACCCTATCTCTACTAAAAACACAAAAAATTAGCCAAGCATGATGACAGGCACCTGTAACCCCAGCTACTCAGGAGGCTGAGGCAGGAGAATCACTTCGAACCTGAGAGGCAGAGGTTACAATGAGCAGAGATTGTGCCATTGCATTCCAGCCTGGGTAACGAACAAAATTCCACCTCGGAAAAAAAAAAAAAAAAAAAAAAAAAAAAAAAAAGGTGTATTTAACACTCCATCTTAGACAATGTGATAGCCGTGAAGTCTTTGCATGAGAGAAAAAAAGGGATGTTAATTTATAATGAAGATAAACAGTAAGAGCAAGGTCTTCCCTGGTGCCCTTTCATTTACATTTTACGAAACAGTGTAGGTAAAGAAGGAAGCTAATCTACAAAGGTTACTGCTGCCTGGGTTATATCTGCCTGTTACATGTCTGGGTCGCATAGTCACATTCCTTTAAGGTTCAAAATAATTTAAAGGCCCAACAGCTTAGATTTGGAATTACTTATTTTCACTAACATGTTTCAATTTCTTCCTTGCCAAGCCATAAATAACATCCTTAAACAGGCAAAACTCTGTTGGCATAACTTTGTGAACCCCAAACAGGAAAACTTCTTTTGGAACTTAACTAGGCATTTTATTTTCATTTATTATTATGAATTTTAATGTATTCCTAATGCTGTCTTTGGCTCTTTTTTTTCAAGCAGAAGAAATATTACCCCTATTCACATGAAATTAGAAATGTAAGTAGGTTTTTCAATCTATTGTTTCTTTCATTATTTATTCTAGATTTTTGTGCTGGTAAAAAGTACTTAAAATTTCATTAATGTCCTTTTTGTATCCAGGCTTTTTTGACAGCCAAATATAAAAAAATAATGAATCAACTTATGGAAATTTTGAGAAGTTTACCCACATCCAATTAGGAGCCTTCACTTACACCAGAGGCACATAAAAATACAAGAAAAGGCCAAGTTTTAAGAAGACAGATAGATTTACTAAAAAGCATAACCACATAATTTTATAAGTAATACATTGTTGAAGAGGGAATATGGTTCTGGGAAGGTTTTCTTTCTTTCTTTCTTTCTTTTTGGGGAGGGGGGGACAGAGTCTCACTCTGTCGCTAGGCACCAGGCTGGAGTGCAGTGGCACGATCTCGGCTCACTGCAACTCCACCTCCTGAGTTCAAGAAATTCTTCTGCCTCAGCCTCCCGAGTAGCTGGAACTACAGGGGTGCACCACCACACCCAGCTAATTTTTTGTTATTTTTTAGTAGAGACGGGGTTTCCCCATGTTGGCCTGGATGATCTCGATCTCTTGATCTCGTGATCTGCCCGCCTCAGCTACCCAAAGTGCTGGGATTACAGTTGTGAGCCACCGCGTCCAGCCTCTTTCTTTTCTTTTTTTTGGACGGAGTTTCTCTCTATCACCAGGCTGGGGTGCAGTGGCTTGATCACGGCTTACTGCAGCCTCTGCCTCCTGGGTTCAAGTGATTCTCCTGCCTCAGTCTCCCAAGTAGCTGGGACTTCAGGTGCATGCCACCATGCCCAGCTAATTTTTTTATTATTAGTAGAGATGGGGTTTCACCATAGCGGCCAGGACAGTCCCAATCTCTTGACCTCGTGATCTACCGCCTTGGACTCCCAAAGTGCTGGGATTACAGGTGTGAACCACTGCGCCCGGCCTTTTTTTTTCTTTAAATACATAATGTCCTCTCATATTTGTCAGATGGAATTTCAATCTCCAAGAATTCTCAAATTATATTCCCCTGCTATGATAATTCTAATAATAATTTATGATGATTTTTAAATACCAGAAGTTAAAAAGCCTAAGAGGCAAACAAAACAACCTCAATTTTTGAGGGAATGACATTCTGATCTCAATTCTAAAATGACAAACAACTTAGCACAATTTTTGTCTCACATAATCTGATCCTACATTTTTTCCCAGAGCGTTTCAGGCAAAACAGTTCATTAAGTTGAAAGAGATTTGGAATCGTTCACTATCTGTTGCCAGAAGGATTCTTAACAACAACAGAAGAAACTGTAAACAAAAAGTTTACAAGTTTTACAACTACCCAAGGCCAATATCCAGTTTGCCTGGTGTGAATGAGACCAAATAATTCGGAAACCTGTTAAGATATCCGGACAATTACAGTGATACAAAAAGAGTTCTAGGGATGAAGTAGTGTACCTCTGGAAAGTACTTGCGGCTTGATTCTTTCTTAGCTCACCCCATACCTGCTTTATCCTATCTGTTTTTATTTCTAACTTCCTAACAAACCTTGGAAGTCTAATATCCAACCACTTATTTCTCGTACTTGCAACAAGATCTATACCTGTTTTGCTTCCTGTCAGAAATGCAAACGGGTTGAATATATATTGTTTAGAACCTTACTACCATCCTCTGATGAAGAAACTGTAGAAGTGCATGAGGGAAAGTTGGAAAATAAACCAAAAACATAAGGAATATTTCTCCTGAAATCACTTCTGTTTTCTCAGTGAATCGAAAAACATCATTGTCACAAGAGTAAACACATTATGACAACATAAACCTGAAAGGCAGTTGGGTTGGGGGAGAAGAGTCTTATCATTATGGAGAAATTATCATTTTAAATTACATTGTAGGTTACTATAGAGACCTGTATTTCATGGCATGGGAGGAGGGGACGTGGTAAATCCAGCAAAGTTGCATGGCAGTCGAAGCCTGAGTGGGGTAAAATGAGGGATTCCTTCATTATTCAGGTGGCACTAGCTGATTAGGAATGGGCATTGTGTTATAAAATGTCATGTTGTGAGTTCTATTAAGTTGCCTCATTAGTCCCTGCCTGCCTTTCAGATAATGTATTAGATACTGCAGAAGCCTGATGGATTGAGAGGCTGGTTTCCATGGAGATGTTTTGCAGCTTTGCTGGTATTCCCTTTAGAAAGGAAGGAAAAACTGCCCCAGCATTCAGAGTACACACACACATACACACACACACACACACACACATTTATGCATTTTTAAGCCAACTGGCTATATATAGCAGGAAATGTAAGATACATGAGAGGGGTTCCTAAGGTTTGGGAAGTAAGTACAAGATTGGGGAACATTTGGGAGCAGAGAGAGTATTTTTAAGCATCTACAGCATTTGAATTGTGGTTTGCTGAGAACCAGGAGAATACCATCTCCATGTGCATTCTGGGTACAAAGCAGATGGGGCTTCTGAAAAGACTGTTGTACCTGAGTAGGTCAGATCTGAGGCAAAGCTAAAAGCCAGAACCCTTCCAAGTGGGCCAGGAAGACAGTGGAAACACCTCCCAGGGTAACTGTCAGTGTGCATCAGCAAATCACATCAGACCAAAACAGCTGCAACAGCAGCACTCCCACGCGGTTATTTCTGAACCAGGATGAGGGTGCTGCTGTCAGCTGATTTGGAAAGGGTCATGCACAGACTAAGGTGAATCTCACAATACTCCCTCTGCCTCTCAGAAGAAGGAAAGTCCTTTGGAGAAACGTGGAAATGTTTCCCCTTTTATCCAGGGATCTAGTCTCCCCAGTTATTAGCTTTGTGACGTCAGGGAAGTTTCTTAACCTCTCTGTTTCCTCATTCATTTGTAAAACAAAATTAATACATATTTGCCTATCACTTAGTATGCATCAAGGGCCTCTCTAACCATTTTGTTTCTCATTAATTGTTCACAATAATCCTCTGGGATGTATAAAGTTATTATCCTTGTGCTGTGCAGGAGGATACTTAAGCACAGAGAGGTCAAGAAACTTGTTCAAGAGCACCCAGCTAGGAAGAAACAGCTGGGTGTTTCAAACCCAGGCTGCAAACCCAGGCCACCTGGCGGCAAACCCAGTTGCCTAACCGCCATGCTGTAGCACCTCGCCATGATGCTAAGAGCCATTTTTGTTCTAATAGCTTTATGTGTATTACCAGGTTTAATCTTGACAACAGTTCCATGAGGTTGGTACTAATAGACTTTCAGATGAGAAAACAGAGACACAGAGAAGTAAAATAACTTGTCCAAAGCAACCCAGCTACAATGGGAGGGGACTGGAATTCGAGCTCATGCATTCAGGCTCTGACACAATCATCAAGGATCCAAAAGATGGCAAGAGAAACTCCCAGAAAGGGGACAGCCTGTAGGAGCATATGTGGTCAGGATCAGAGCAGCATCTCGGATTCAGGGATGTTGTATGAGTTAGGCTGGATAGGGGTCAGGGGTCTTGCTTCTCTGTGGGCCAGCCTAAGAGAAGCAGGATCAGAAGGTTCACCAGCTACCCTCAAGTAGGGTTAGGACCAATTGTACAAGCATATCTAACCCCAAACACCCATGCATTCCCACCCCCCACACTCAGCAGAGGCAGCACCTGTCCAAGCTCCTTCTCTGCCGAGAAATCCACTGCAAGCAGGTTTCACCGTTATAACCACGGAGGTGCCCCCTCCACCAATCACCATGACCCTGCCCAGCAAAAATCTAGGCCAATGTCCAACCTTTCCCAGCATCAGGATGATGTTATAACCTCAGACAAGTCACAGACTTACACAAAAGATTGAGAGAGGAAGAGAGAAAATACATATTGACAAAAAGTTAAGGTCAGTTGGTTCGTAAATGTGTGATCTGTTAGCACAGCAGCATGTACTCACGTGTGATAACAGCAACACAGACATGAATTGAGAAATGATTTATTTTATCTGCAGGCAATGCCTAGTGCATAGAAGCAACTCCAAGCCCTTGTGATAACTTCTCCCAGATTCCCTATCGGGGATTTTCGAGGTGAACATCAGGAATGTAATCGGTCCTCCTGAAACACAGAACCCTTACCTATCCTTGGCCCCTGTAGCACTCACCGCAGAGCCTAGCACACAGCCAAAAGCCAATAAAGTGCTCCAGAAAAGGCCAGCACTGGACTCCCCAGTCCTGGATACTCCTCGGAGACCTTCCAGAACAGGGACGCCATCAGCATTGCTCTGGTTTCCGCCTCTGCATCAGAGGTTCCCTTCAGAGCCCAGCATGGCCAACACCGTTTCCTGTGGCCACCTCCAATGAGGAAACTGAAAATGGGTATTCAGGGAGCAGAGCCTGTATTCACAGAGGCACCCTGCCCCTCTACTCTCTGCTTCAAAAGATGCAGCCTTAGCACTTATTGTGGAACGTCACTGCCTCCCGTGTCATGCCTGGAGCATACATCTGGCCTCTGTGAAGCACCTGAAATGTCTTGGGTGTGCTCACGTTTATTCACATGCAGGGCCTAAAGTCAAGGGCTCAAAGCTTTGATCAGCCTCCCAAAGGGAAAGAGCTGCAGAAACCTGTAAGATCTCTGCTCCTCTGAGTCTGAGCCTTCATCACACTCACCTGACATAGTCAGAGGGGTTCTCTCTGCTCCACTAGAGCTGTTCCATAGACTAGCTTGTCTAAGGCCAAGTGGACTGGATTAGATGGTCTCCCTGGAGCACCAGGTTTTCAGAACTTCCCATAGAGGACCAAGTCCCTAGAACCCCACTCTAGGAACTGAGCCCTGCTACCTGCCCGGAGTCGCTGTGGGACTGACACTGACAAGACCTGGTGATTACACTGCGCAGAGCCATCACCACTCCAGTGGTCACACCCATTCTTTCCTCCCAGGGCTTTCCATTTTTTATTTGTAATTTTTATGGGCACATAGTAGGTATATATATTTATGAGGTACAGAGATGCTTGACACAGGCATGCAATGCGTAATAATCACATCATGGAGAATGAGGTATTCATTCTCTCAAGCATTTACCCTTTATGTTACAAAGAATCCAACTATGCCCTTTTAGTTGTTTTTAAAGGTACAATTAAATTATTATTGACTAAAGTCACCCTGTTATGCTATCAAATACTAGGTCTTATGCATTCTACTTTTTGTACCTATTAACCATCCCCATCTCCCAGTACCCTTCCCAGCCTCTGGTAATTATCCTCTCTATCTCCATGAGATCAATTGTTTTGATTTTTACATCCCCAAAATAAGTGAGGACATGCAATGTTTGTCTTTCCATGCCTGGCTTATTTCACTTAACATAATGACCTCCAGTTCCATCCAGGTTGTTGCAAATGATAGGATCTCATTCTGTTCATGGCTGAATAGTACTCCATTGTGCACATGTACCACACTTTCTATATCCCTTTATCTGTTGATAGACACTTAGGTTGCTTCCAAATTTTGGCTGTTGTGAACAGCACTATAACGTTGATCACTTTAGGTATCACTTTGGTTTACCGATTTTCTTTTGGTATACTGATTTCCTTTCTTTTGCGTATATACCCAGCAGTGGGATTGCTGGATCATATGGTAGCTCAATTTCTAGTTTTTTAAGGACCCTCCAAACTGTTCTCCCTAGTGGTTGTACCAATTTGCATTCTCACCAACAGCATACAAGGGCTCCCTTTTTCTCCACATCCTCACCAGAATTTGTTATTGTCTGTCTTTTGGATATAAGCTATTTTAAATGGGCTGAAATGATATCTCATTATAGTTGTGATATGCATTTCTTTGATGATCGGTGATATTGAGCATCTTTTCATATGCCTGTTGGACATTTGTGTATCTCCTTTTGAGAAATGTCTATTCAAATCTTTTGCCCATTTTTTGATCAGATTATTAGATTTGTTTTCCTATAGAATTGTTTGAGCTCCTTATATATTCTGGTTATTAATCCCTTGTCAGGTGGATAGTTTTCAAATATTTCCTCCTATTCTGTGGGTTGTCTCTTCACTTCATTGATTGTTTCCTTCACTGTGCAAAAGCTTTTTAACTTGATATGATCCCATTTGTCCATTTTTGTTTTGGTTGCCTGTGCTTATAGGTTATTACTCAGGAAATTTTTGCCCAGACCAATTGTCTGGAGATTTTCCTCAACTTTTTCCTGTAGTAGTTTTATAGTTTGAGGTCTTAGATTTAAATCCTTAATCCATTTCAATTTGATTTTTGTATATGGTGAGAGATAGGGGTCCAGTTTCATTATTCTGCATATGAATATCCAGTTTTCCCAGAATTCTTTATTAAAGAGACTGTCTTTTCCCCAGTGTATGTTATCAGCACCCTTGTTGAAAACGAGTTCACTGCAGGTATTATGGATTTGTTTCTGAGCTCTCTTTTCTGTTCCATTGATCTATGTGTCTATTTTTATGCCAGTACCATGCTGTTTTGGTTACTGTAGCTCTGCGTTATAATTTGAAGTTAAGTAATGTGATTCCTCTAGTTTTGTTCTTTTTGCTTAGGATAGCTTTGGTTTTTCTGGGTCTCTTGTGGTTCCACATACATTTTAGAATTGTTTTTTCTATTTCTGTGAAGAATGTCATTGGTATTTTGATAGGGATTGCATTGACTCTGTAGATTGCGTTGGGTAGTATCGACATTTTAACAACACTGATTCTTCCAATCCATGAACATGGAATATATTTCCATTTTGTGGTGTCTGGTTCAATTTCTTTCATCAGTGTTTTACAGTTTTCATTATAGAGTTCTTTATTTCCTAGGTAATTTAATTTTATTTGTGGCTATTGTAAATGGGATTACTTTCTTGATTTCTTTTTCAGATTTTTCACTGTTGGCATGTAGAAATGCTACTGATTTTTGTATATGGATTTTGTATCCTAAACCTTTACTGGATTTGTTTATCAGTTATAATAGCTTTTGGGTGGAACCTGTAGATTTTTCCCAATAGAATACTATATCATCTGCAAACAGGGATCATTTGACTTCTTCCTTTCTAATTTACATGCCCTTTATTTTTTTCTCTTGTCTAATTGTTCCAGCTAGGACTTCCAGTACTATTTTGAATAATGTTGGTGACAGTGGGCATCCTTGTCTTGTTCCAGATCTTAGAGGAAAGGCTTTCAGTTTTTCTTCATCCAGTATGATACTAGCTGTGCTTTTATTATATAAGGCTTTTATTATGCTGATGTATATTTCTTCTATACTAAGTTTTTAAGGGTTTTTATCGTGAAAGAATGTTGAATTTTATCAAATGCTTTTTAAGCATCAATTGACACGATTATATGGTTGTATTCTTCATTCTGTTTATATGATGTATCACATTGATTGATTTGCTTATGTTGAACCATGCTTGCATGCCAGGGATAAATCCCACTTGGTCATGATGGGTGATCTTTTTAATGTGTTGTTGAATATAGTTAGCTAGTATTTTATTGAGGATTTTTGCATGAATATTCATCAAAGATATTGGCCTGTAGTTTTCTTTTTGTTTAACGTGTCTTCAAATCCATTTCTTAATGACAGAGTAAGATAACCCTTTGGTCAAAGTTCCAGTGCTAGTGCCAGGTTAGATGGCCACTTTTCTTTTTCCAGCTACCATTTTCTAGAAATTAGGGACTCTCTAGGACTCAAGAATGCCTTGCCTTATTCAGCACTCTCAGTTCTAAGAGCAATACCCACGTGGGACTCCCCTGAATCACTGCAGCTGGTGATGGGGCAAAGGGAGTGATTTTAGCCAGGAGGAGTCCCCAAACGTTAGGGTAACAGGCCTATGATTTCCTCAGAAAGTGTGGTGTGACCAAAGCATTTTTATTTATAATTAATAAGCTAATTTTACATGGTTTCCAACTTCAAGGGGGACAGAAGGACCCCAGATGGTCTAAATTCTTTCAGTAGCTTAGCTATTCCATGTCTGAGACTACTCCCTTCTTTCTACCTAAGCAATATAAATATTTCTGCCATTTAATCATCTTGCTCAACTGGCAATGTTGCAATTTATCTTTTTGGGATGCTTGTATGTTTGCCAAATGTTTTCTCAATGTTATGTCTTCTGGTGTGTTTCTTCCCATGTCTCCCCTTTCATTGCATCTTCTCTATTGCCATATTAACCAGAAAGCTGCTATAGAATTTGTTGCTTTCTGGCATGTCTGAGGTTGAAAAGAAGCTCCCCTAAGTCTTCAAAGATCACTTAAATTCTAGAGCTTGGTAGTTGTGTCAGTTTTATGAGGATATTACACTGGCAAAAAAAAAAAATTACAAACATGAAGTAGGGAGGACAAGCTCTAGCTAATTAGTATGAACAAGACAGACTCTCTCTGGAAAAGCACTGTTTATCTCCACTCTCCAGCAGAACGCTTCTGACACCAGATGTGCAGGCTCTTTCCCACATCCACCAATTCTCTGACACCAGCTCAGCATCCTGCATTTCAATGCAATTCTGACATACCTACCTGGAGTCAGCTCCCACAAGTTATGGCATCTGCCCCTCAAGCCTACCCCCTACTTTTGATGCCAATCACAAGTCCTGGCCACCCTCCCACACCTCTGACTGACTGGCTATAAACTGAGGATTCTTCTGATTCTCTCAGGTTCAATAATTTGCTGGAGTGGCTCACAGTCCTCGGGAAAACACTTTACTTATATTTATCAGCTCCCTGAGCACTGTAGTTCAAGAATTTTTATGGAGGCTTCATAATGGGGGCATGATTGATTATTAACTCAATCTCTGGCCTCTTCCTGGAGGATGGATGGGTTAGGGCTGAAAGTTCCAAGCTTTTAATCATGATTTGATCTTTCTGATGATCAATTCCCATCCAGGAATCCACCAAGAGTGGCCTTATTAAAATAAAATTACAGGAAATTACGAGGATTAGGAGCTCTGTGTCGGGAACTGTAGTCGAAGACCAAATATTAGGACAAACTATGCACCTTAGGACCCCTATTACTCAGGAAATTACAAAAGTTTAAGGAGCTCTGTGCCAGGAACCAGTAACAAAGGCCAAATACAATGTGTATATCTTATTATAAATTCCAGTATTACACACCAGTAGAAAAACTGGCAAAACATTCAAAGAGATCATTCACAAAAGAGGAAACACAGGTGATCAAGGGTTAATAGACATGTGAAAAGAAAGTCAATATCAAAAGCAATGTGGCCCATATACACCATGGAATACTATGCAGCCATAACAAACGATGAGTTCATGTCCTTTGTAGGGACATGGACGAATCTGGAAACCATCATTCTCAGCAAACGGACACAAGAACAGAAAATCAACCACCACATGTTTTCACTCATAGGCGGGTGTTGAACAATGAGAACACATGGACACAGGGAGGGGAGCATCACACACTGGGGTCTGTTGGGGGTCCAAGGGAGGGACAGTGAGGGGATGGGGAGGTCGGGGAGGGATAACATGGGGAGAAATGCCAGATGTAGGTGATGGGGGGTTGGAGGCAGCAAACCACATTGCCATGTGTGTACCTATGCAGCAACCCTGCATGATCTGCATATGTACCCCAGAACCTAAAGTACAATTAAAAAAAAAAAAAGCAAAGGAAGAAATGCAGTGAAATCACTGCCATGAACTCATATTTAAATGGGTCTATTAAATGGGCCAAGATTCTATAGCTTGACAACACCAGGTGGGTAAATGTGACAAAAATATGTACATTTTATTGACTGTTCATGGACCAGTGGATTACCATCATCTTTTTAAAGAGAAGCTTAGCGATGTGATCAAACCTTCTCTTGCCCTTACAATCCCCTTCTAGCACTGCCTCTTAAAGCTGTAATTGACCATTTACAGCAAGAGATGTATGCAAAGTTGTTCATTCCAAGGTTGTTGGAAACTAACTAAATTTCTATCAGTAAAAAATTTACTTATTTAATTATGGCATAATCGGTAAATGGAATAGCATGACCTCATTTGTAAGGATGATATGGACACAACATATGGAAATAATTGCACCAGATATAGTTAAGTGAAAAGGGCATCATCTATAATATGATCCTACTTGAAAAAACTTGTGTATGTTTGTGTGTGTGTGCGTGTGTGTGTGCACACGCGCATGCACAGGTGTTATTTATAAAGAAATATGGAATTACACTCACTAAAATGTTACATTATTATTTCTGGTGGTAAGATATTGTACCAGTTAGGTCGGATAGGCTATGCTGGATGAAAAATAAACACAGACATGTAATGATCTAATACAGTGAAAGCTTATTTTTCACTCGCATAAAATTCAGTGACAGGGGTGTGGGTTGGAAAGGGAATTCAGGCTTCTGCCACTTTCTGCTTTACCATCTCCAGTGTGTGGATCCCAGTGTCACTCTGGGGGACCTGTCCATGACAGTCTAACAGAACAGAGAGAAAGACTATGCAGTATCACAAGGAAGGCTACAAATGAATCAAGCCCAGAAGCAGCAGCGCGTTCCATGCTCATGGCTACCTACTACAAGGGAGGCTGAGACACCAGTACAACTATGTCCCCACAGGAAGAGAAAATGGAGTTGATGAATAGCCCAAATCCCAGATATACTGAGATCTTTTACTATTTATATGTTTTCTATATTGCTTGAATTTTCCAAATAAGCTTACATCTTCTTTATAATCAGAAAAAAATTACAGCAAATTTCCTTTCTAATAATAGTAATATCTATGAAAAGGGGAGTAAAACTAGCAGAAGAGAGAGAGAGAAAAGAAATCAAAACCTTCTCTTTGGGAGAGCTAGCCCAAGAGAACATAGAAGCTTGAAGTCTTGCAGAGCCAATGCCCTTCTGTCTGTGGCTCTTTTATCCCAGGGATAAGTGGCTTCTGTCTCTGGGTGATCATACCTCCAACATCAGTTCATAAGAAACTGGAGAATGGAATAATCTTAGCCCTTGAAAATGAATCTTTCTGTTCTAACATCTTAGATATGTAAGGCCTAAAGTAGAACATTATTAAATTTGATATTTAACACAAGGAAAAGCCAATAGCATTATTATTGGATTAGCTGCGATCTTTTTTAAAGTACACCCAAGGCCAGGTATAATCTTATCAAGTAAATGATTCATGTATCTTTGTGCATTTCTGGGAAGAGGTGGTAGGATGCTTGCTAAGGTTTTCCATTCAAGTTTTCAACAGTCCATCTAAACTTTAGTGTTATTCTTGCCTGTGACTTTTATTTAAGGCAGATTATGGTTCTTTAGCTCCATTTTTGCAGAATAATACGGCAAAGCTAACTTGATAGCCCATGACTAAAATAATCAGCCCATTTGAGATCATGCACAACGCTGTGATTGATGCTTTTAACACTTTGCTTCTGTGCCCTCCAATACAACAAATTCCATGAATTTCATTAGGTATTCCATTAAAATGTATTTGGGAGTTATCACACTAGCAGGTTGCTCTTTATTATTCAAGTCATAGAAGAATTTAAGCAATTAATGATAATCTTATATAGCAGATGTGTGGCTACCTTGAGTTCTGCAGAGAAAATATTTTTCTAGAAGAGGGGGTCACAATTGGCCCTAAGTGGCTGGTAGCACCCAGGAGATATCCTCTGCCATCTTCCCCTGCTTGTCACGCCAGAGCATGCTCACCCTCCACCTAAACCCTGGACGACTGGTTGGTTCCCAGACCCTGGCATTACATGGAGGTGTAGGCTACTGCCATGTCTACTTGTCAGTCCTAACGAAGGCTCTAAGACACATCCATTTCTCCCAACAGGGCTCTGGGCCTGCAGAGCAAAGACATGCTGGATGAATTGGGTATAAGATTATCCGTTGAAGCTGGGCATGGTGGCTCACACCTGTAATCCCAGCACTTTGGGAGGCAGGTGAATCACAAGATCAGGAGTTCAAGACCAGCCTGGCCAAGATGGCGACACCCCATCTCTACTAAAAATACAAAAATTAGCCAGGCTCAGTGGCAGGTGCCTGTAATCCCAGCTACTTGGGAGGCTGAAGCAGGAGAATTGCTTGAACCCATGGGGCAGAGGTTGCAGTGAACTGAGATCGTGCCACTGCACCCCAGTCTGGGAGACAGAGTAAGACTCCATCTCAAAAAAAGAAAGAAAGAAAGAAAGAAAGAGAGAGAGAGAGAAGGAAGGAAGGAAGGAAGGAAGGAAGGAAGGAAGGAAGGAAGGA
>NW_022436948.1:8269701-8290993 GCF_009761245.1 Sapajus apella
GGAAGGAAGGAAGGAAGGAAGGAAGGAAGGAAGGAAGGAAGGAAGGACGGAAGAAAAAGATTATGCATTGAAGGAAGAAAGAAAAAGATTATGCATTGATTTAGGACAGGGATACATTCTGAGAAAGTTTAAGTTGCTAGATGATACGTTGCGATAGATACCACAAACCTAGATGACATAGGCTGCTACATGCCTAGGCTACATGGTGCAGCCTGTGGCTCCTAGGCTACAAACCTGTGTAACATGTTACTGTGCTGAATACCGTAGGCAGCTGGAACACAATGGTGCTTGTGTATCTAAACAAATCTAAACATAGAAAAATACAATAAAAATATGGTATTATAGTCTACAGGACCACTGTTGTCTATCATCAATGACAGAAACGTTATGGGGCACATGACTGTATTCTTAAATGTGACAACGAATATTGAATCTCTCACAGTCTTTGAACTTCAGGAAATACATGACTTTTACATTTTAGAAACTCACTCCAGGGTTAAACTATTGCCTTTCTTTTTAATGGTTTGATTTAATTATAGCATGTGCTTTTCTGTTCATATTTTTCAAAACCATGGGAAAATGGAATAAATCATTCCAAACCATAGCAGCAATTACTCTAATGAAAATAATTTTTCCAAAGATTATATAACATTAGCTAACTACACTCAATGTTCCCAACATATGGGGTAAGTGTAGGTCATTAGCTGTTGAAAGCTGTCCCCAAATGCTCAAATAGGTTAGCAACTTAAAAATAAGCCAATCTTCATAACAATTTCCTGAGAAAATGGAGAAAAATTGAAAAACAACCTTTCTAAATTGTTACAAAAATTTTAAGAGAAATTATGCTGAG
Organism: Sapajus apella; assembly: GCF_009761245.1. NCBI lineage: Eukaryota > Metazoa > Chordata > Mammalia > Primates > Cebidae > Sapajus > Sapajus apella. Next base: position 8,270,552 of record NW_022436948.1, read on the forward strand.
AAAGAAAACAACTTGCATGTCCAATTAAAAGTCATTTCCATTTACCACTCCCAAAATAATAAAACAATATAATCTGTAAGTATTTTATATGCCTTTACAGAAATGTTTGTCAGCCACTTCACTGAAAAAACTGAATGTAAAAAATTCCTTAGTTAAGTTTAAGGTTTAGTTATTTTTATGTTTCATTTATTAGTTATATCATTCACCTCAGCAATTTATTACTCTCAAAAGAACAAAAATACACTGCACATATTAAAATATTATCTTTGTTCTACTGATCATAGAATGTTTATATTTGTGAATTTAGATCAAGATCGTGTAGCTAATGACTAGAAGATGAAGATGTTGAATTTTTCATTCACAACTTGAGTTTTTAAGCTAAGTAGATCCTGATCACTTGCCAAATAAACTTGAAAGGCCCTTCTGATGTTTGAAAGCTGTCTGATCAATAAATCTACTTAGCATGATCAAGGGAAGCAACACCTTAAAGTCATAAAGAGCTGGGGCGGAATTCTGGCTTTGCTATTTGCTACATGACCTTGGACATCTGAGACCCAGAGGCCCATCTGTGTTTTCATGTCAATTGTCTATCTTGCAGAAATGTGGATAAGAATGCTCATAACACAAGGTCTTTGAAAGAATTAAATTAGACCAAATACACAGTGCCTGACTCATAGTAGACTCTCAGAGAGGCTCATTTCTCTTTCCTATCTCCTTTCATTAACTCAGAGTTGAAAGATCTGAAGTAAATCCTCAGTCCCCTGTCTACCTGGGATAAACCACTTCATCTCTTGCTGAATTTCTCACTTGCAAAAGCAGGGACTAACCATTCTATTTTTTATCAGCCAATCGCTGGGGCTTCTCTCCATCTCAGCTGTCACAGACCACATAGAAGCAGAAAAGTAATTTGCTCAAAAAACATGTTTGGGCTTCCGTGCGCCGGATTCTGTGTTAGAATGATATATTAGTTTCCTAGGGCAACTGCAACAAATTATCACAAAGTGGGCGCTTAAAACAACTGAAATTTATTCGCTTGCAGTTCTGGAGACTGGAAGTCTGTAACCCAGGTGTCAGCAGGGTCGTGCTGTCTCTGAAGGCTCTAGGGAAGGGTCCTTCCTGGCCTCTTCCAACACCTCATGGTTGACAGACATCCTCGGCATTCCTTGGCTTGCAGACGCATCAGTGTAGCTCTGCCACTGTCATCACACACCACACATCTGCCTGTGTGTCTTCACATTATCGTCCCTCTGTGCCTGTCTCTGTGTCCAAATTTACCTCTTCTCATAAGGACACCAATCATTGGATTAGCACACTCCTTAATCTAGTCTGACCTCATCTTAATTTGATCACTTCTGCAAATGCCTTATTTCCAAATAAAGTCACATCCTTTCTGTTGACACAAATCAATAAACAAGAGGGGAATACAGCAGGGACTAGAGCCCTCAGGGGGCTCATGTCCAGAGAAACAGGCTCAGAGAGCAAATAAATAAAATTCACGATGCAGAGGGTAGCAAGAGACTCTTGCCCCAGCTGCTCAGGAAGTGATAGCATCAAACACCAACTGGGAAAGGAAGAGGCAGCTCAGATTGACAGAGCATATTTTTTTCTTTTTATCATCATCTTTACTAAAATAATACAATTTTAAGATTCAATCAGGAAACAGGACCACCTTGGAACCCCAGTATTGCTCCCCAGAGGTGATATTTTTCTCATATAATTATTTTCATTAAAATATAATTCACATACCACAGAATTCACACTTGTAAAGTACAAAATTCAGTGTGTTTTGGTATATTCACAAATTCATGCAACCATCACCACAATCTAATGCAGAACATTTCTATCACCCCAAGAAGAAACTGTCTTTATTAGCTGTCATTCTGCCTGCCCCCTTTCCTGGCAATCCCTAATCTCCTTTCTGTCTCTACAGTTTTCCTGTTATGAATATTTCGTATAAATGGAATTGTGCAGTAGATGGTCTCTTGTGTCTAGATTCTTTTATTTAGCATAATGTTATCAAGGTTCCTCCACGTGCATTCCTTTTTATAGCTAAATAATGTTCTATTGTACCACATTATATTTATCCATTCATCAATTCGGTTGTTTCTACTTTTTGGCTGTTATGAATAATAGTGCCTATTCACCATAGCAAAGACATAGAATCAACAATGCCCATCAGTGATAGACTGGGTAAAGAAAATGTGGTACATGGAATACCATAAAGCCATAAAAAATAATGAAATCATGCCCTTTGCAGTAACATGGATGGAGCTGTAGGCCATTATCCTTTGCAAACTAATGCTGGAACAGAAAGCCAAATACTGCACATTCTCACCTATAAGTGGGAGCTACATGATGAGAACACGTGGACACATAGAGGGGATCCACCTCTACTGGAGTCTATTAGAGGGAGGAGGATGTGAGGAAGGAGAGGATCAGGAAAAAATAACTAATGGGTACTAGGCTTAATACCTGGGTGATGAAACAATCTATACAACAAACCCCCGTGACACAAGTTTACCTATATAACAAACCTACACACTTACCCCTGAAATTAAAGTTAAATAAAATAAAAATTTTAAAAAAAGAAGAGTAGTGTTGTGCACATGGTAATTTTTGTGTAGACATAGGTTTTTAATTTTCAGGGGTATGCATCTAGGAGAATTGCTGGGTCATGTGGTAATTCTATGTTTAACCTTTGAGGAACTGCCAACCTGTTTTCCACATGAGCTACACCATTTTACAGTCTTACAAACAATGAGTGTTGTAATTTCCCCACATCCTTGCCAACACTTGTTATTATCTGTCTTTCTGATTAGAGTCATCCTAGTGGGTATGAAAGTGGTTTTGATTTGCACTTCCCCAGTGACTAACGATGCATCTTTTCTGGTGCTCATGGCAGATTTTAATATCTCCTTTGAGGAAATCTCTATTCAAATCCTTTCCCCATTTTTTTTAATTGGGGGCAGAATATTTTTGTTCACACAGATTTTGAGCTCAGAAATAAATTTCAAAGTGAGAGACTTGGACAGAAGCAAAGGGCAGGCAACATTAGCAAATGGAGGCCCCCTCTGTGAGCCCTCCCCTCCATCTAGTGTCCCTGGCCTCATGGAGTGAATGATGAGGACATGGTCGAAAGGTGAGCCCAACTCAGATGGAGTCATGCCTAGAGAGAAACAGATGGAGGGAAGATAGTGTTATTTCTTCATGTGGAAGGTAGGTGTCATGTGTTCATTTTAATTTGAGGCAAACAGGACAGCACTGCCTCATTGTTATGCCTGCTGGTGTGCGCCCACCATGGGCCACAGTGGGGCAGGGAGAAGGGCACTTCTCTGCCAATTTGAGGGAATAATCGTCAGTGACAGTGATGATGTCTGCTACAAAATCACCTGGAGAAGCAAATTCCTACAATGAAATACTGTCCAACATTGTCCTAAGAAGAGACTTTTAAGCCAATTAGAGTGTCAGGAGTTATGACAAATGCTCTAATTACGATTCTGGCAGACTCACTCTAACCCATGAATCTCCTGCCCCCACTCCAGGCCCGGCATCACCACAGACTTATTTCTGTGGTGGATTGATGTCTTGTTCTACTAAGTACCTTTCAAGATCACATAGATGCTGTGCTATGTGGATTTGAGGTCATAGATTCTCGGCCAGCACTTTCTCTGAAGGAAGTCACTAAAATAGGAAACTCAGCTTCCAGGCTTCCTCCGCAGTTCTGTGGTCACTGAGACAGATGATTGGTGCGTTATTTGCTGCCCACCACATTCCTGTTCTTCCAACCAGCCCTAAAGAGGAAAGCACAATTTTCAAATGTCATTATCAACGGCTTGGAGTTTAACCAGTTCGCTGTGCTTTGACAACAATTAGCCAAGAACATCAACTATTTGAAACTTACCAGGTTATCATGGTCTACAAAATCCATACCGGCTCTGAAAGCATTGCTGAGACTGGTGGGTAAAACAGGTCAGGAGTGGAGGATCTAAGTGAAAATGCTTAGGGCAGAGGATCCCAGTGGCAGGAGGGTGGAGTAGCCATACCTGCAAAGCCATTACCGCAGTGTTGACTTGATTTCTTAATTATGCGAACACCTCTGCTCCCCACTGATGTGCTTCAGGGCAGGTCTGTTTGGCCATGGTCTCACCTCACCCTCAAAATGACTTAAATGCTCTATTCCAGAAGGATGGCTGTAAGTCACCTAAATTTGTATTCTTTCAAACCACCGAGTTTGTAACATTTGTTACAGCATCAACAAAAAACTAATATAAATGTATTCCTTTCGAGTTTTTGTGCTTAGAAGTCTAACATGGGTTGGCCTGGATGGGTTCCTCCTGGAGTTTCTAAGAAAGGGGCCATCTTCTGGTCTCCTCTCACTTCAAGAGGAGGCTCCTGGCCTGATTCTTCATCTTCAAAGCCAGCAGCATAGCTCTTCCAATCTCTCTCTCTCTACTTCCATCATCATATCACTCTTTTTCTTTTCTGTCCCTCCTGCCCTCCCCTTATAAGGACCCTTGTGATTCTGTTGGGCCCTCTGGATAACCCAGGATCATCTTTCCATCACAAGGGCCTTCCTTTAACCACATCTGCAACACCTTTTCACCATGTAAGGTAACAAATTCCCAGGTCCCAGGGGTTAGGAAGCGGGCATCTTTGGGAGGATGTTGTTTAGCCTGCCACAGTCTCCCAGGCCTGGACATTAGAGAGTTTAGGGGTGTTTCCCCCTGCAGCAACTGCTTCTTGCTTAGTGGGGAGGCTAAGAAAGGACCACAGGATGAGGAAATGAATGGAAGGACACCTGCATCCTTCACCCCCACAATGGTACATCCTTCTCATCATAGGTAGCCATAGGCTCTGAAAGGTGGTGACGTGCCCTGTTTCTATGGAAATAACTAAGAATTTGGCATCAGTTCCAGCTTCACCACTCACATGTTGTATAATTTGGGACAAATTACACCGTCTCTGAGCACAGTCACTCTAACTACTATTTCATTAACCCATTTTGGGGACAATATCTTTCATGCCTACCATAGATGGGGAATGATGTTGAGATAATTGATGTGAAGGGACCCTGAGAAAATACCAAATAAAATGCAAGCAGTTAGATGTCATCTTCTTGGTCCTCACCACAGCCCTCTGAGTCGGGAAAGGGGCCCACGCCTCCACTTCAATAAGGATGTTTTTTAAAAAAATCCCAGTGCTGCCTAGGAGGGGAAATGCCTCAGCCAGTCACCCAACACATGTAGGCTTGGCCCCCAGCAGCATCCTTCTTGGGCAGAAGGAGAGGATGAAAGGCGGGAGGGCTGGGAGAAGCTGGGATCAGGGAGACGTGTTAGCTCAGCGTTACCCAGTGGTGGAGAAAAGCACAAGCAGAGAGCCCAGGAGGGTGGTGAGCCCATGCCCTGGGGCTGCCCGTGACGGTAAGGTGGAGGGAGACTGGCACACAGATAACTGCAGTTGTCCGTGGCAACCAAAGTGATGAAAAAGAGCTGGGCTCACCAGAGAGGCAGGACCACCAAGCTTCACAGTAGTGATGCTTGAATCCGCGCAAGGTGGTGTTCTCTAGACAGCATCTCGGAGAAGAGCATGCCGTGGGGATGCTGCAGAAGCCCCGGTGGCTCCTTGGAGTTTTACACACAGTGGATGCTCCAAAAATGTTCATTTGGTATCAAAACCCAGGCAATAAATAAAGCCAAAAATCAGGGCTGGTTGCAAGATGACTCAGGCAAAATGGGGGTGTGCTTTTATCCAGAATATTCAGGAAGATGAGGCCAAAGGCTTGGGTTCAAATGCCCAGATGATATGCAGGGAATCCCAGCTATCTGATTCTGAGAAGTCAGAAGGTTGAGTACGTTCGGTAAAAGTTGTCCTAAACAAGGACACTCCCTATGAACTGGCCACCTTTAACAATTAGTTCCCCTGTACCCTATCCCCAACATCTCTCTTCCCTACCCCTCAGCAGCCTCCACAGAGGCACCAGTTCCCTGCAGTTAGGCTCTCTCTGAGTCATGATCTTGCCTCATAATCCAGTGCAAATGCCTTGCAAAGTAAGATGTGAAATCTTGCAGTAGATCTGGGATTTCATAAAGTCGTAGGCTGGGATGTTGGGGACCTCCTCCCATCTTGGGGTAGGGGACATCCCTGATGATTTAGCAGAGATGAACTCATTGACAACTGAGGAAGAGAAAATGATCAGGAAAATGGCAAACAGGACGTGCCTTCGGAGAGAATGATACGGGTAGCAGGGGTTATCAGCAACCTTTAGGGAAATAAGGCCCCTGCGTGTCTTTGCAAAACTGACCTTATTTACGGTCTTGCTGATAAGCTTGCTGTGTAAAAGGGAGGCTATTTGATTGTACTAATGTGGATATTTGCCAGAAAAATCACCTAGATGAAAAATAATCAACACTTAATTCCTGCTTGTTTTCTAAGAACAGGAGCTTAGTTAGAACTACATCCAAAATTATGTTTATTACCAGATAACTTATCTTCAGAATTTTTGTTTCCGTTTTCAGGAAAAAGTCCCCACAATGTAACACTGGACATTTTCATCGTCCAGCATAAAGTTTGGGTCCCTATTTTATTTAAGTGGATTTCTTCATGGCCTTTCTCCAACACCCTGAGGACATCCCATACCACCCCTTCTCTGTCTAGAACCCAGTGTGGGTACAGTGGGCACCTTGGTGTTTCACGCTAGCTCAGCCTCTGCCCAGCTGCCTCTCAGGAAGTCTCCATTCCAGGGTAATAGGGCATAGTTTGTTCCAGCAAAGTCTTCTTTTTGCTCTTAATAAGTGCTCCAACTTCTTCCAGGACTTTGGCTGAGAAGTATAGCTATGGAAGGAGCCACTTTTTACAAATGTCTCAGATGCATTTACCTGCAGCTCTTGATGCTATCCTGGGATTGAGGAGTCCAAGATTTAACAGACAGAGGCATTTGGGTGCCTCTCTTACTAAAAACCACATATTCATAGTTTTTTTGGTAGGAATTTTTAAAGAAATGCATAGATAATAATTTTAAAATAGTAACTTTAAAATAGAATCCACAGGAAAAATAACCAGGAAGACAAATCTACTGTAAAAGTGCTCTCTCAAAATTAGGACTTCTGGGAAGATCCCCAAACGAAACCACATTTTAAAAATATTTAAGTCAAGGATAATCAGTGAGGCTTCCAAATGTCATGTAAGAAATGTAATAGACATTCTGGAAACCTCAAACTTTTCAAGAGAACTTGGAACTCATATTTGAGTAGGTATTTCCTGGGTATTTATACTTTTCTACAAAATGGGATTATCTGATTTATTCACACAAAGTTTTGTGAACTAAGCTGCAGTTTGCTGAGGTACTATTTTTTTTATCTCAAGCAGAAGAACTTGCTCTTGCCTGCTGTCCCATAATTACTGTGTAGAGGAGACTCACTCGCTCAAGGGAGTGAAAAAAGGAAAGGAATTCACTCTTTCCTCTCCTGCCTGCTCCTCTCCTCCTGGGTCACGCTGAGCTAACAGGCCTCACTGACCCCAGCTTCTCCTAGGCTTTCCGCCTTTCATCCTCCCGTCTGCCCCCCTCAAAGCTGCTGGAAGCTGAGCCTACGTGTGTTGGATGGCTGCTAAGGCATTTCCGCTCCAAGGCAGCACTGTGATCTTTTTAAAACATCCTTATTGAGAACAAGATCATACCCTTTGCAGGAACATGGATGGAGCTGGAGGCCGTTATCCTTAGCAAACTAATGCAGGAAAAGAAAACCAAATACCACATGTTCTCGCTTTTAAGTGGGAGCTAAATGATGAGAGAACACAGACATGTAGAGGGGAATAACATACACTGGAGCCTAGTGGAGAGTGGAGGGCAGGAGGAGGGAGAGGACCAGGAAAAATAACTAGTGGATACTATGTTTAATACCTGAATGACAAAATATTCTGCACAACAAACCCCTGTGACACAAATTTACCTATATAACAAAACTGCATATGTGTACCCTTGACTCTAAAAGTTAAAAACAAAATCCTTATTGAGATAATTCACATGCCATGCGATTCACCCATTTAAATTGTACAATTCAGTGGTTTAGCTATAGTCAAAGATATGTGAAACCATCACCAAAATCAATTTTAGAACCTTTTTATCACCTCAAAAAGAAACCTTGTGTTCTTCAGCTATCACCTTCCTGCCCCTTTCCCCAGCCCCAAGCAACCACAAATCTACTTCCTGTCTCAACAGATGTCCCAGTTATGAATGGAACCACACCATCTATGGTCTTTCATGTCTGACATCTTTCGCTAGTTCAAACTTTTGCTGTTTTCAAAGTTCATCTATGTTGTAGCATGGATCAGTACTTCATTCCTTTCATGGCTGAATCATATTCCATTCTGGAGGGGCAGACCACATTTCGTTTATCCACTGATCAGCTGATGAACATTTGAGTTGTTTTCACCTTTTGGTTATTGTGAACAACTGTCTTGGGCATTTGTGTTTGGGTTTTTGTGTGAGCATATGTTTTCTTTCTCTTGGGGCAGCACTATGGGGTAACCATGCTCAAATGCACAGCTCCCCAACAGGCTTCCTAAGGAGATACTAGGAATGAGACTCATGGGACTTGAGGCTAGTGGGAAAGAGGACTCAAAGCAGAGCCAGCGCCCTTCCTGGGCTTCTCCAGAGCCCATGTGGAAGGGTGGCTTGCTCCGCTGTGTCCCAGGCATAGAGTGAGGAGTTTGAAAGCACAGGCTCAAGTCCTGCCTCAACCACTTACCAATCACATGTTCCAAGGCCGGGTACTTCCTGTCGGGTCTGACCCACAGACCCTGACCCAGCAATGGATGAACAAATGCACTCAGATACAGATATACAGTGAAAGAGTGAACTAGGGATCCAGTCTGCTCACAGACTAGGGAAGGGTGCTGTAAAGAGTTGGCAGCCATGGCCTCACCAGCTGGGCTGCGGGCATTTATTCAGTATAGATTTAATGTCAAAGGTTTTGAGTCAACACACTTGTGGATAATTAACATGGTTGCCTTCCCCAGAGAGAGCATTCCTACGAATGATTAAAGGCCAGGTTCCAAGGCCTAAAGCAAACACAATTTGTGGGTAATAACATTGTTGACCCCCCAAGTAGAGAGCAGTCATGCGCCCAGGGATGTTCAAGGTCAGCCTTAGGACCACACGAGTAAACAAGCCCGTTAGGTAAACTCCCCCACATTCCTTTGTACCTACTCCTGCCTAATTGCCTCTGAGTAAGAACCACGGCCTTTGGCTTATTCCTTCCCCAGACTTTTGCAAAAACCTTCCAGCCTTCTGAGAAGGTTTGTGTCCTTTTCTCTATAATTTTTCTCTTATAATTTCTCTCACCACCTGACTGAACCCCTACAACTTCCCACTTCTAGGCTTCAGTTTCTGTGTCTGTAAAGAAAGACTTGTAATAAATGTACTTTCTGGGATTGTTGTACTATTAAATGATAAAACAGGGAGCCCTTAGCACCATGCCCAGTATAGAGGAGTGACTTAAGGAGTTTGCTATAGGTTATCAACTAGGAAGCTCTGGACTGCAACTGAGAGAATGTCAGGCTAAAGTGACGTGAATACTGGGAGATTGTTAATAAATCCCAACTACAGGAAATCCAAAGATAATTCATCTAGTTTAGTAGCTCAAAATTATCAGAGCCAGGGTAGACCCTTTTCCCTTCATTTCTTCTTTTGGCCTTCCCCTCCTGGAGGTAAGAAGGCTGCCATAGCTCCATACGTCATATCCTGCCTCAGCCACGTTCAAAGGTGGGATGGAGCAGGAGAATCTCTTCTTTCATTTTACCTTTACCCACTTATCTGCTGACCTCCCCCAGGACTGGAAAACACAGGCAACCCTGAGCTTTGAGGAAGTTGAAAAATGAGTGTCTAGCACTCATCTCTGTTGTAGGTGGTAGACTGGTTAGAAAAAAAAGAAAGAAAGAAAACCACAGGCAGGAAAATGTCAGTTGGTAGTGAGTCAACAGTGTCACCATCATGTTTTTATTGGTGTTATAATTCTGTCAGGGAAATACAGCCACATAAGGATAGACTCTAAAACCTGGTATTCTGTCATTCCATTCACTCCAGACACTGGGTTTTACAGATTGTCATGATTACACGAGAATTACCTTTGTTTCATTGTTTTTTTTTGTTTGTTTGTTTTTTTGCATCTACCAAAGAGCATTTATTCCATACACAAAAATATGCCATGTCAGACAAAATGGCAGTCCAGGAGAAATTGCAAGTCAACATAATATTTAATGGGTTTTTGGGAAATACCTAATGTGAATAATTTATTACTGAATCTTTTTTTTCCCATTTATTTATTTTATTGCATTTTAGGTTTTGGGGTACATGTGAAGAACATGCAAAATTGTTGCATAGGAACACACGTGGCAGTGTGATTTGCTGTCTTCCTCCCCATCACCTACATCTGGCATTTCTCCCTTTGCTATCTCTCCCCAGCTCCCCACCCCCCACCGTCCCTCCCCTATTTCCCCCCAACTGACCCCAGTGTGTAGTGCTCCCCTCCCTGTGTCCATTTGTTCTCATTGTTCAACCCCACCTATGAGAGAGAACATGCGGTGTTTGATCTTCTGCTCTTCTGTCAGTTTGCTGAGAATGATGGTTTCCAGTTTCATCCATGTCCCTACAAAGGACCCAAACTCATCGTTTTTAATGGCTGCATAATATTCCATGGTATATATGTGCCACATTTTCCCTATCCAGTCTATCGTCAATGGGCATTTGGGTTGGTTCCAGGTCTTTGCTATTGTAAACAGTGCTGCAATGAACATTCGTGTGCACATGTCCTTATACTAGAACGATGTATAATCCTTTGGATATATACTCAGTAATGGGATTGCTGGGTTGAATGGAATTTCTATTTCTAGGTCCTTGAGGAATCGCCACACTGTCTTCCACAATAGTTGAACTAATTTACACTCCCACCAACAGTATAAAAGTGTTCCTATTTCTCCACATCCTCTCCAGCATCTGTTGTCTCCAGATTTTTTAATGATCACCATTCTAACTGGCGTGAGATGGTATCTCAATGTAGTTTTGATTTGCATTTCTCTGATGACCAGTGATGATGAGCATTTTTTCATATGTTTGTTGGCTTCACGTATGTCTTCTTTTGTAAAGTGTCTGTTCATATCCTTTGCCCACTTTTGAATGGGCTTGTTAGTTTTTTTCTTGTTAATCTGTTTTAGTTCTTTGTAAATTCTGGATATCAGCCCTTTGTCAGATGGGTAAACTGCAAAAATTTTTTCCCAATCTGTTGGTTGCCGATTCACTCTAATGATTGTTTCTTTTGCTGTGCAGAAGCTGTGGAGTTTGATTAGGTCCCATTTGTCTATTTTGGCTTTTGTTGTCAATGCTTTTGGTGTTTTGGTCATGAAGTCCTTGCCTACACCTATGTCCTGAATGGTTTTGCCTAGATTTTCTTCTAGGGTTTTTATGGTGTTAGGTCTTATGTTTAAGTCTTTAACCCATCTGGAGTTAATTTTAGTGTAAGGTATCAGGAAGGGGTCCAGTTTCTGCTTTCTGCACATGGCTAGCCAGCTTTCCCAACACCATTTATTGAACAGGGAATCCTTTCCCCATTGCTTGTTTTTGTCTGGTTTGTCAAAGATCAGATGGTTGTAGATATGTTGTGTTGCCTCCGAGACCTCTGTTCTGTTCCATTGGTCTATATCTCTGTTTTGGTACCAGTACCATGCTGTTTTGATTACTGTAGCCTTGTAGTATAGTTTGAAGTCTGGTAGTGTGATGCCCCCCGCTTTGTTCTTTTTGCTTAGAATTGACTTGGCTCTGCGGGCTCTCTTTTGGTTCCATATGAAGTTTAAGGTGGTTTTTTCCAGTTCTGCGAAGAAGGTCATTGGTAGCTTGATGGGGATAGCATTGAATCTGTAAATTACTTTGGGCAGTATGGCCATTTTCACAATATTGATTCTTCCTAACCATGAACATGGAATGTTTCTCCATCTGTTTGTGTCCTCTCTTATTTCGTTGAGCAGTGGCTTGTAGTTCTCCTTGAAGAGGTCCTTTACATTCCTTGTTAGTTGTATTCCTAGGTATTTTATTCTCTTTGCGGCAATTGTGAATGGAAGTTTGTTCTTGATTTGGCTCTCTTTAAGTCTGTTATTGGTGTATAGGAATGCATGTGATTTTTGCACATTGATTTTGTATCCTGAGACTTTGCTGAACTTGCTTATCAGTTTCAGGAGGTTTGGGGCTGAGACGATGGGGTCTTCTAGATATACAATCATGTCGTCTACAAATAGAGACAATTTGACTTCCTCCTTTCCTATTTCAACGCCCTTTATTTCTTTTTCTTGCCTGATTGCTCTGGCTAGAACTTCTAATACTATATTGAATAGCAGTGGTGAGAGAGGGCATCCTTGTCTGGTGCCACATTTCAAGGGGAATGCTTCCAGTTTTTGCCCATTCAGTATGATATTGGCTGTTGGTTTGTCATAAATAGCTTTTATTATTTTGAGATACATTCCCTTGATACCTAGCTTATTGAGGGTTTTTAGCATAAAGGGCTGTTGAATTTTGTCAAAGGCCTTCTCTGCATCAATTGAGATAATCATGTGGTTTTTGTCTTTGGTTCTGTTTATGTGGCAAATTACGTTTATAGACTTGCGTATGTTGAACCAGCCTTGCATCCCCGGGATGAAGCCTACTTGTTCATGGTGGATAAGCTTTTTGATGTGTTTCATTGTTTATAACTCACACTAAATCCTTGTGCATGGTAACTACAAAAAGACACAGAAGGCCAGGCACAGTGGCTCACACCTTGTAATCCCAGTGCTTTGGGAGACCGGGGCAGGCAGATCACTTGAGGTCAGGAGATGGAGACCTGTCTGACCAACATGGCGAAACCCCATCTTTACTACAAATAAAAAAATTAGCCAGGCGTGGCGCCATGTGCTTGCAATCCCAGCTACTCAAGAGAACCTCTTAAACCGAGGGGGCAGAGGTTGCAGTGAGCTGAGATTGAGCCACTGCACTCCAGCCTGGGCAACAAAGCAAGACTCCATTTAAAAAAAAAAAAAAAAAGCTCAAAGTAGACCTCAGAGAGGCAGTTGGCCTACAACCGTATTGACAAATAACACAGGGCCACAGGGACCCCCAAGTTATGGTAACAGGGCCACATCTGGGAAGGTGGTCTCCAAGGAGACCCAGTTGAGGTCCAGTGAGGTGAGGATCCCACCCTGACCACCTTGAATCTCAGTATGAGAACCAGGAGGGACCTCAGGAAAGTCTCATCCAAGCACTTGATTGCGAATAGGACAAAACCGAGACTAACAAGTGAGTCAGATCCAACTAACTCGCAAACGAAATGAGGCCTGGTCCAGTCTGCCATCCTTCAGGTCAGGCTACCGGCCTGGAACCTGCCACCTTAGGCTTCCAAAATCACCAACCACTCTGCCCCTTTCAAAATGAAGTCAGTCTTTCCTTGGCCTACGGGATTGATCCATTTGGATAGAGTAATCTATTTTAATATCACTCTAATTTTGCTTTGCTTCCAACACACGGAGCTCCTAAGAATAGGCAGAGCGAAGGCCGTTGACCCAGCTGAGAACAGTGACTTCAGGCTTGCTCATTCATCTTGGCACTGTCCTCGCCTTTTCACCTCACACAGGGCCATAAAAAAATGGCAGGGAGAAAGCGCTGGATGCAACCGCGGGCTACGGCAAACGCAAACCCAGAGCATGGGAGCCGATCATAGCACTGCTCTCTCCCAGCAGATTCCAGGCCTCCCTGGGCAGTCCTTTCCCTCAGTCTCCCATAGGATGGGTTATTTTTCTGCATGTCAATTGCAAGGGGCAGGATGAGACTCTATTACAGTACATCAAAACTAGAAGAAATCCCAGGGGGTTCATGCCCAGGATTGTGGCTAAGGAAAATTCCTTAACCCCTCATGCCTGTTTCCTCATCTGTAAGATGGGCATAATAAAAACAATACCCACCTCAAAAAGATTATTGAAGCCCTAAAGAGATTGTTTTTCTTTATTTTCTTTTTTAAACCTCACAAAATTGTGGTTGCCTTCTAGATGGCACTCTTAACTTTCTTTAGGACTTGACTCCAGGAAAGCCCGTATCCTTCTTAAAAAGGGAAGACTTCCCTGAGGGTTAGCTAAGCCTCCTCTTGCCCTAATTTTTCTCACCCCAGCACCTCCTGCTGTACACGAATTGTAACTGACCTTCCTTCACCTGAAGGCATGCTGGAGAGGACACCTCCACACAAATCAGTCTTCCAGAAAACAGAAGTTTACCCCTATCTGTGCCAACACTTTGGTTTTGTTTAATTATCCTGATGGAAGTTTTTATAAAATGCATTGTTTCCTCAACTTCTTTAGTTTAGACTAAGTAAAATCTTACCTTCTCTTGATGGTCTTTTGTCTGTGTTATGAACATACATTAAACTAACACATGAGCCAATGTTTGAATTTTAGGGTTTCTGTTATCTACTTCATACCAGGCTCACTGTCTCTAAGAGCTAGAGAAGTGGAGTTTTACATGATCTTTACCCAGACCTCTAACTCATTCACAGGCAGAATTCCATCCTTCTCAAAGATGTCCACTGCTTTAATTTTTTTTCTTTTTTCTGTTTTTTTTTTTTTTTATTTTACTTTAGGTTTCAGAATACATGTGCAGAACGTGCAGGTTTGTTACATAGGTATACATGTGCCATGGTGGTTTTCTGCACCTATCAACCCATCACCTAGGTTTTAAGTCCCACATATGTTAGGTTACTTGTCCTAATGCCTCCCTCCTCTTGACCCCCAACCCCTGACAGGCCCGGTGTGTGATGTTCCCCTCCCTGTGTCCAGGTGTTCTCGTTATTCAGCTCCCACTGAGGAGTTAGAATATGTGGTGTTTGGTTTTCTGTTCCTGTGTTAGTTTGCTAGAGAAATAATTTTTTAAAAGGTTATTATACAGCAGCTATGAGTGCCTCACCTAATAAAATAAATACACTGTTGAAAGTCACGTGTAATGATAAAGAGGAAACAGCTAACATTAGAAAGACCTTTGCTTTTGCCAGTCTTTGGTTTAGGCACTTCATATGCCTTATTTTACCTAATTCACATAACAACCTCATTGAGCTGGTATTATTTTTATTATGCCCATTTTATATATGAGGAAACTGAGGCACGAGGGGTTAAGGAATTATCTCAAGGTTAAACAGCTAAGAAGTGGAAGATCTAAGCTTCCCATTTAGATAGCCTGATCCAGAGACATGGCCCCCATTAACCACTGTCTATGTATGATAAAGGGTCCCAACCAACAGATTGAAAAATAAAGTGAATTTAACCAGCACTTTAAAACAGTGAAGTAGAGAAATGTGGAACAGAAAATCTTTCAGTGCAGAGTACGTGATACAGAAGAAAGAACTCTTCCATGAAACTTTTGGGTCCACACACACACACACACACACACGTGCATGTACGCACAAATACATAAGTGTTTCTACTGAGTCTCAATAACAAATATATTTCTTATTGCGAGATATTGTCAAAAAAGTTTGAAAAATAATGCACTAAACTACGTGGCATTTTTTGAAATCGATGCATGATCCTTTACTTTCATCATCCCTGTGTGATTTCTTGCCTTCCATTTATGATAAAGGCAAATGTGTTAACTTATTAAGCAAACTTTACCTCACGTGGTGAGTTAGGCACCGGCCCTGGCAGAAGCTGTGTGGCCATGTGTGTGAGATCTCAAGCTCTGAAGTCAGACTAGCCTGAGTTTCGACCCCAGCTCTTGAATACCTTCGGCCAAGTGCTTAAACCCCCTGTGCCTCAGTTTACCGTGGAACTAGCACCTCTCTTGCATGGTTCTTGCCAAGACCAAAAGCAATAATAATATCACATGTTTACTAGAAAGCTCGGTATTTAGAGAGCTTCGGAGGCTTGATAGCTCTCACTCTAACCACACCTTTCGATCCAGAACAGATGTGCCAGGAAAGAATGACTGAATTCCATTGTGTCTGCCTGTGCCACCAAAGGCATCTCAGCCCAAGGCTAAAGGTTTTGGGGGAGAGAGGTGACTCATGGTATCACAGGCCTGGTTGTCTTCATAGGGTGGACTCTCTGGTTGTATTAACACCTACTTATAACCTATTCATCCTTTCACATATAAATGAAATAACCTGGATAAGGAACATTCTAGAAATAACACTTCAACCATGAAGATTTTCTAACTCTAAATTCCTTCCAGCTTCATCAGGGGTAGGCCATCCTATCCTGATACACATAAAGAATGGCTTTGTCCAGGTTCTAATGAGGTCTCAACATGGAGTTGACAAGCCCTAGTATTAAAGTCCCGGGGCACCTATACCTGGTGCACCTTTAAAGGAAGGGCCTCGTGGCTTACTGACTTGCCCTGTGACCAAGCCTCACACAACACAGGGCCTTGTGCAGTCTACGTAGTGGAAGTAGCAGAACTTCCAAGAACCAACAGAGTGTACACATAGCAAGCAACAGCAACTAGCTCTCATGGAGTGCTTCCGAACTTACCTGGGGGGTTTTGTGTGCCTTCTCTCCTGTAATCTTTACTGGAAAACACCCCTTGATTAAAATGAACACATGTCATCACAATCAAGAGGATGAAACAGAACTCGGAAACAGTAAGTAGAGTAGGGGCTTTGGCGCCTGGTCCCTAGACCCATTGTGTGATATTGGGGAGGTGACTTCCCCTCGCTGAGACTCCCACTTCTTATCCAGAACAATCAGATGGAAACTAACCCTCTTATGAGGAGTGGATGAGACCATAAGCATATAATCCTCAGCGTATAGTACGTGCTCTATAAATCTCAGCCATTTGCTCCCTCTACTTCCTCTCCTACCCTACTAGACTCCAGAATCTATGCTTTTCCCATAATATTGCATAAAGTTTTGCTTTGTTGCTTGTAAACTTTAAACATCCTGATCTTCAAGGAACTAGGCAAAGAGAGAAATTGGCTTTTCACAGCAGTCCACAGGGATAAATGCAGAGAGGGGAACGGAGTTTAAAGGAAACAAAATAATTAGTGTGGTGATGGATTTGGGCAGCTGGTGGCCTGGCTAGCGTATGAACAGAGGTCCACTGAACTAGAGATGGGCAGGCTTTGCTGGAGACTTGACTTCTATGCCAAAACACCACTAACTGACCACAAAGCAGCCCACGCAAGGGTTGTAGTTGGTGCACAAGCATTTGCGGCCTGTGGACTGAAGTATTTCTTCACTTTCTTTCTCTTATTCTGTCCTGGGATAAACCTGCTGGCCCAGGAGAATGTGCACCTCTGTGTATTCATTAGCAATTAAACAGACCACATTACAACTTGGCCACTGATGGAGAAAGTCACACCTCTCCAATATCAATTAAAAAACCCTGCTCAATTCCCTTGAAGGGAACAAGGTGGGAGGAAATAACATTTTTATCACTAGGAGAGAAGAACTGGAACAGTTCTAGCAACAAGAAAAGACAAATATTTATGGCGATGGATATTCCAAGTACACTGATTTGATCTTTACAAATTACATGAATGCATTAAATTATCACATGTACCCTGAAATTCTGTACATCCATTATGCATCAATAAAAAAGAACATTTTTAAAGCAGGCTTAAAAAATCACATCAATCTTTGCCAATATATTAGAAAAGCAATGCTGGTAGGCATATTTTATTCACCTGCTACCTTAGAGAACTATAAGAAAGGAAGACAGGTGGCCAATAAAATCACCCATCAAGAAAACCTCTTCAAATATTAGTCAGCTATGGTCAAAATCATTCTAGAATTATATTTTCTTTTATGTATGTTGGTTCCTTCCTTTATTAGAACTAAGATTGTGCCAGTAAAAATATTGCTGACCCAGGCTGCCCTTCCATCTCTAAAGGGGCTCTTGAAACCTCTCTTTCCTCTTGTCGGGGGACAATGTGCTTGTTCTCCCAGAGCCCTGGCAAACCTGGCCCCAGCTCAATGCACAGGTCACCCTTGCATGGACCACAAGAGCTATGATGGGAGACAGTCAGATGATGAAAGTGCTTGTCTTTCTTCAGGGTGAATCTGGTTCACAAACCCCAGGTCAGAGGCATTGAAGAGTAACACTATCATTTTTCTTCATTTTACAATACATGAGGAAATCTGTTCTATTAAATGCCCCCAAATGTAAGGAGAGAAGGAGCTGGAGGCATATTCAAGGACACAGGTCCTCCCGTGACCTCGTGCCTGGTCCAGAGGACTCAGAGTGGCTGGAGGACAAGGTCCCTCCTCCCAGGGCCAACGTTCCAACAGCACCGTGGAGCCAACACTTTGGGATGAAGTGCCCAGTTGGATGGTGAGACAAATTTAAAAATAGATAGTAAAGATCTAGCAGAGGAGAAATCACAACGTAAATTGGCTTTTGCAATCCAACTGTGATAAACAGTGGGAAGTAATGGAAATGTAATTGTGGAGTCCTTGGATGAGGTATTAAACTTTGAACAGGGAGGATTCACATTAGCAAACACCAGTATGATCCTTTGGGAGGATCATACTGGGCATGTCATTGTGATGTGATTAGCTTTACTGTTTCAGTCCTGTTTACAAAGTTTTCTCCAGATCCTTGCAAAAGAGGGGCGGAAATGAAGACATTATATGGCAAGATACCACTCTTGCATTTTGCAGAGACTATAATCACAGTCCCTTAGTCATATATAAGTCCCCTAGAGGTAGCAGAAAATTCATGCTGGTTCTAAGTCAGGTGGTTTTGTTATACAAACCTATGCAGAATGAAGGCACTTGGCCTTTTAATTCTGACTCTGCCTCCCTGTGCCTGCAAAACCTTACGCAAGGGATTTAATCTCTCTAAACCTCAGGTTCCTTATCTATGAAATGGGGATAATAATGGTGCCTGGAACGTAGGGTTATTTTGAGAACTAGATTAAAAAAAAAAAAAAAGAGCAGCAATAAATGCTGGTTAGCGTTGGGTTTTAGTTTTATGTGGTAGTAAATGACAGACAGATGTCCCCCCTACTGCCTGCTTTTTCCATTTCCCTTTCATCTTCCTTTGATAACAGCATCTAAGAAATTTGTACCTTCTCCTCCATGCAGCCAAAGCCGAAGAACACATATCTCCTAGTCACAATTCAAGGTGAATTGTGAAAAACACAAAGGTTGACGCTAACTTCAAATGCAACAGAGTCTTTAAACACGGAATGACACATTTAGCCTTGGAGAGACGAGTTCTGTGTACCGCTTTAGTCTGACCCATCAAAGACAGAAAGACTAGGCTGCTCAGAGCTGAGACTCGACTCGACTGTATCCCAAACTCACTGGAAGTTTGAGGTGATCCTTCCCCATCCTGCACAGGTCTCTGGTTCTTCCCCGACCCTATCACTGACACACCTGGCTATGTCGTGACCTTTGAAGTCACATGTGCTATCAAGTGCTTAGAGCCATTGGCCCTTCCCTCAAACCACAGACTAACGCATATATGCCCAAAGGGGCCCAAGACACCTGAAGTTCTCACCTAGAGGAGAGTTATATCTACTGGCATAACTTAGGAGGACTTTTGGCTGTAAGTAATTGGAGACACTGGTAGACAGTACACTAAACCACAGGGTGGAGTATGCTATCCATGCATAATGTAAAATTGGTAGTAGGAGTGATTGGTATTCATTCAGCTGTCCAAAGATGCCATCAAAGACCTAGACTCTTTCTTTCATCTATGCCAACCTTAACAACCTTTCATCTTCAAGTGTGTCATCTAAGAGGGTGTCTTAGCCTGCTCAGGCTTCCATAACAAAATACCATAGCCTGGGTGGCTTCAACAACAGAAATATATTCTCTCACAACTGTGGGGGCTGAAAGTTCACGATCAGGGTGCCAGCATAGTCAGGTGCTGATGAGGGTTCTCTCTCTGGCTTGCAGATGGCCACCTTCTTGCTACATGCACATGGCCTTTCCTAAGTATGTACACATGGGTAGAGAGAAAGAGATCTCTCTACTTCTTCTTATAAGGCCACCAATTTTATTGGATTAGGACCCCACTCTTATGACTTAATCTTAACCTTAATTACCTCCTAAAAGTTCTATCTCCAAGTAGAGTTTTGGAGGTTGAGACTTCAAGCTTCCACATGTAAATTTGGAGAGAACACATTCACTCCATAGATGGGGTATAAGGTCATTGCATGGTCTAGGCATTGAATCGCTAGTAGAAAGAAGGAGAAAATTAGTACAAAAAAAATACATGTCCTTTTTTCAAGGAGAATTTTTTGACCAACTTCTACTTACGTTCCATGGCCATCCCTAGCTACAAGGAAGACTTGGAAGTGAGAGAGAGGAGACTGGGGAAGAAGAGCCTTGAGAGTATTGAAATGATAAACTTCCAGAAGCTTCGATCTTTTTAATGATGACTCTACAACACAGGTCACTTTTTTTTCTTTTTTTTTTTTTTTTTTTTTTTTTTTT